>NC_051163.1:74192524-74295526 GCF_013339745.2 Dermacentor silvarum
CAATTGCTGAATCGCAAATTAGTTAGAGAGCTCTACGAATAAGCGATAGTAGAGGTATTTCATCTGTATAAACCTGGTCATGCAGCAGCAGCACCAGCACGCGCCAGAACTGTTGTCGACAGCCATCGGAGTTTTGCCGGCGTTCACACCAACGCGCGCGGCGTTAGTGACTGTTGCCGGTGCCTCTCGGGGTGGCTCGGAGGTTTTCGACGATAAGAGAATGGGACACTCGTCGAGCAGCGTCGGAACATCTTACCCACCTTCTCGCCTCGCACGTTTTTATTGCGATAGCAATTATATGGACACTCCAAAGCAGATTTCTGCCGTCGCCGTCGTCGCGCCGTTGCCGTCGCCGTCGCCGTGACGTTCCGTATGACGTCAATGAAGATGAAGTCCGTCGCCGCGCGCGCCGAACGCTGTATGTGCGCGTGAAAGGGCGCGAGGGACGCGCGCTTTCCCGGGGAGGGAACCCACGGCGGAAGAACAAACGACGCGTTCTGCGCCCGTGCTCCCTTAAGCGCTGCAGAAGTAGTCTTTTCTCCTTTACAATCACCATATATGTAGAACAAACGCGCCTTCTTCCGACGTGCAAAAGGCCGCGGGGTGGGGGGGGGGGGGAGGGGGAGGGACGGGAGGCGACGTTTACGCTGCGGCACCACTTGCCTATTTATATCAGAGGCTCCGGGTAACAGTCAACCGCGCCGCACGCATTTTGTGCGAACGCGGCCAAAATGCCTACGGCGTCGACAACAGTTCTGCGTGTTGCCGGTGCTGCTGCATGTCCAAGTTTGTACAGCTGATAAAGCTACCATCATTACTCCGTATAGCTCTCTACAAATTTGCTATCGCAATTGATGCTTCGCCTTTCAGGTGAAACTGCCGACAACTTTTTTATATCAGTACGCATTAATGCCGCAGCTAAACATCGCCTCCCCTCCCTCCTCACTCCCGTCCCCCTACGGCCTTTCGGGCGACGGAAGATGTCGCGTTTGCTCTACATATGCGGTGATTGTAAGGAGGAAAGAGACGCTTACTTCTGCAGCCCTTCAGGGAGCACGGGGGAGAACGCGCGTTTGCTCTCCGAGGCAGCGTTCATAGAAAAAGTACCTATGAACGCTGCTCCGAGGTGCGTTCGCTTCCCGTGAACGCGCGTCCCTCGCGCCCTTTCACTCCCACATGCAGCGTCCGGAGCGCGGCGAAGATTTCATCACCGTTGACGTCATACGGAACCTCATGGCGATGGCGACGACGACGCGGACGGCAGAAATCCGCTTCGGAGTGTCCATATAAAGTGCTATCGCAATAAAACGAAATTGCACAGCCACCGAGCCATGTTTATGAGCACAAAGAAGACGGCGTTGAAGTGGCGTTGCGCGCGCCGATCTGAGCGAGGAAAGTGCGGGTGACAGCATGCGGAAGAATGTGGCCAGCGTGGCAGGCGGGGCAGAAGAGGGCGGGGTGGAATCCCACTCATTGGGTACGAGCCCTGATAGAGGTTCATCATCATCATCATAATCATCATTCCAGGTTCGCAGCTCATGTTCGCTCCAGGCTCCCACCTCGACACAGAAACCACATCGCGCCCCTTCCTTTATCCAGAGGCTGACGCACTTCGGAAAGGCGTGAAGATGGGCCGACCCAGCATCTCCAGCACCGTGGCCAATTCCGGCTGGGGAACGCCGACTGGTTGCTTCTCCGTGTCCAGCTTGAGGTCACACCAGCGTCGATAACTGTCAACACCTGCGGAAGTAACCGGGCGGTGCTGTCCCGTAGTCATCTCGTAAACGGCTATTTTCGCTATCCCTCGCGTCTTATTATTGCGATTGCAATTATATGGACACTCCAGGCACATTTCTGCCGTCATTGTCGTTGTCGCCTTGCGGTTCCGTATAAACTCTAAGGACGATAAAAGTGTCGCCGCGCACCGTATGCTGTATGTGCGAGTACAAGCGTGTGAGGGTGAGCCGGCGATCGTTCTACTCCGGGTAGCACAAGCGGCCGCTCGCAGCCAGCGGAGCCGCAAAGGTCCCCAAGGCTCCGGGAGGAGGGTAGGAAGGGGGAGGAGGGCTGCGCGTTCTACGGCGAGCGCCTGTCTGCATCGGGAATGGAGTCAGCCCTACTACTACTACTACTGGTATTCATTATGAATAAGGAAGAGACGCTTAATTCTGCAGGTCATCAGGGAGCACGGCGCAGCGTCGTAGGGGAGAGGGGGAGTAGGAAATAGAGAGGAAAGAGAGGAGAGATAGTTCAGGGGGCTCGTCCGCACATGGGTATGCAGCACAGGTGGCAAGGACCGGCAAGGGCAGGTACGCTCAGCGGTATGCTGCTATCCCACTCGCCTCCACGAACTCCACGAGGCTGTGTAGTGCGGGGAGATGGGAGCGGGATGGGAACTGCAGGTTGGTGAGCGAGTCAGCAGGAAGTCCTTGCAGTCTATAGACTCCGATCACCTTTTAACGTTCCTGTGCTAGGGCCGGACCTTTTTTTTTTTTTCGCGGCTTAGTTCGCCTTGACGCCAGAGGCAGCATGGAGGTGAATTCGCTCAATGCTGCAGCCGCGCTTACCCGCACCAGCGTTTCTACAGCCAGTTTCCACGATCGAGTGAGATGCGTTCATGTTCGCTTGTGCGAACGTGACAGCATGCTTGTTACTTTTGTTAGTATGCCTATGTTTACAAGTTTAGACGGTCGATAAAACTGCTATCCTTACTTAGCATAGCTGTTGACTAATTTTCCATCGCAATCGATGCTTCTTCTTTCGTGCGTAACTGCGACGTTGAAGGCGAAAGCCTTCTATGTGTCATCGTTCGGTCGACCTTCAAAGTCGTTGAGCGAAAACCGTGTCAACGATGCGAAATCTAACAGGTGAGTTAAAGGCACTTAGAGCGGACCAAAGCGTGACTAGACATCAGTGGACGATTCAAAGAATTAAGAATGATGACAAAGCGAATTAAGGATAACAAAGCTAATTAAGAGGCATCAAAGCGAAGAGGAATCAAGATGAATTAAGAGTAATCAAAGAGAATCAGAACTAATCAAAGTTACTTAGGACGGATGATTAAGTCGCTTAAGAATTATGACAAAGCGAATTAAGAGAAAATAAAAAGTTGTCGCAGTTTCACCTGAAAGGTGAAGCATCAATTGCGATAGGAAATTTGTAGAGAGCTAAACGGAGTAATGATAGTAGCTTTATCAGCTGTATAAACTTGGACAGGCAGCAGCACCGGCAACACACAAAACTGTTGTCGACGCCGTCGGCGTTTAGCCCGCGATTGCACAACATGCGTGCGGCGTTGGTGACTGTTGCCGGAGCCTCTGATATAAATAGACACTTGATGCCGCAGCTAAACGTCGCCTCCCTTCCGTCCCCCTCCCCCCCCCTCCCCGCCACGGCCTTTCGCGCGTCGGAAGAAGGCGCGTTTGTTCTACATATATGGTGATTGTAAAGGAAGAAAGAGACGCCTAGTTCTGCAGCCCTTAAGGGAGCACGGCGCAGAACGCGCGTTTTTTCTTCGCCGTGCGTTCACTCCCCGTGAAAGCGTGCGTCCCTCGCGCCCTTTCACTCGCACATAAGCGTTCGGCGCGCGGCGACGATTTCATCTAAAGTCCCTAAAAAAAACTATTAATTTCATCTCCACTGACGTCATACGCAACCTCACGGCAACGACGACGGCGACGGCAGAAATCTGCTTTGGAGTGTCCATATAATTGTTATCGCAATAAAATGGACCGAATCAGCGCAAAAAGAGGGAATGGCTCAGCGAGTTAAGGTGATTACTAAGCGATAAACGTAGATGCATGAGCACTTGGGCTTTCGCCTTCAAGTCGTCTTAGGGATACAGAAGAGACCCTGCGAACATTTTTTTAATCGTCCTGGTATGAGCATATTTCATGTTTGCGAGGTATGTTTGCCGCCAGCCAAGCGTTTCCTCTTTGTTTTCCAGTGCCTTCCTTTGAGACGAAGGATGAAGCGCCTAGTTTTGTGACGGCAACCCGGTGAAGCCGCTAAAGTGCTGCAGACACCGACCCAGCTTCTCGAGCACAGTGCAGAAGCTCCGGCTGGGGAACGCCAAGCGGTTGCTTCACCGCGTCCAGCTTGAGGCTACACCGATGATGGAATATCGCCACCTGGACGACACTACACGAGCGTCGATAATCGTCAACACTGCCGGAAGACACCCATCATCGCTGTAGCTCATCTTATCATCTTATCAAACGGTAAACCGCTTCCACAATAATACTTAAGTGTGAGTGAGTGAAACAACTTTATTCAGACCAGCGTATTGAGGCCTGGGCCTAGGCCGCTCCAGGGGCGGTAGAGAGTCTCCCGGCCGCCTCTCGAGCTCGCTGGATGGCCCATAGTTGATCTTGCAGATCTGAGCTGATCAGCGCGGCTTTCCACCGCGCCCCAAGCTGTTCTGGGGAGACTGCATATTCATCCTGAACATGTGCGCAATCCCATAGAATGTGTTCTAGGGTGGCGTGTTCTGTCCTACATAACTTGCACAAGTCATCTGGGTATAGTTCGGGGTAGATACGATGTAAGTGCACCGGGTTGGGGAAGGTTCTAGTTTGAAGTCGCCTCCAGTCAACCGCCTGAGATCTGTCTAATTTGGAGCTAGGAGGTGGGAATATGCATCTCGACTTTTAGTAGAAGCGGGTGACGTCGCAGAATCTGAACATTCTGTCCTTCTCCTTCCAGGTTTCCCCTCCCGTTCCTTCGGGGGAAGCTTCTTCGCGAGCGCGGTAAATGATACCTCGCGCGACGCGGTGGGCTTCCTCGTTGAGGTTGGGAGCGAGGGACTCACAGTAGGTGTGGGCTGGGAACCAAATGATGTATCTGTCTTCGAATTCCTCCGATGATATGAACTGTGCTTTCCCGTGGAGTATGTTAGCGGCCTCGGGCGATATTCTTCCTCGCACATAGTTTTTGATGGCTGACTGCGAGTCGCTGATGAAGTGTTCGCTGAAACTTCTCGTAAGCGGCTATTTTCCTTTCTTATTTAGTCGTCTTGATGTGGACATATTTCTTGTTCGCTTGGCACCTCTGCCGGCAGCCTAGTGTTACCCCTTTGTTTTACAGTGACTTCCTATGGCAAGAAGCATGAAGCGCCTAGTTTTCTGACGGCAACCCGGTGAAGCCTATAAAGCAGGCAAAATTGGCAAATGCACTGCTTATAAATAGATGCCCAATTTAATTGTATGTACGACTAGCGAAACACACAACCTACACAAGCAATACGGTGTAAAGAAATGAGAATATTTTTGCATTCCGTTGGTATGGTTTTTGAGGGTGCGTCGGACGTTTTATTTTGTAGTTTCGCATGATCAAGTTAGTTGTTAGTTATAGCGTCATTGCGTAGACTTCTTGCTTGTTTACGGTGTTTTTGGCTGGCCATTCACCAATCACCTATAGAAAGAACAAGCTTGTTTTCCACAAGGAAAGTTTGGCAGTTGAAGAAATCATTGTAACCTGAGATAACCAGGTGGCCAGCCGACCAACCAGAGTGAGGTCAAATTATGAGGCACCTCGAAATGCAGTGCAGTCCTCAGACGTGAGGACCCACTTCAATCTCTGCGTTGTATCTTCGGAACATGAAAATTCTCCAATTGCAAAGCCTTCTTTGTATGGGTATCCTCTTAGGATATCCTCTATAGTTTGCCTATACTGTCCGATGGAAGATAAATTTCGAGATTAGATTTTTTAGAGTACTGCAGCCACTTACATTACTTAGATTTCTTACATTCCAAACGCGAGTATCTTTGCTTTTTATTTGCAAAACGATCTTCCTTGCGTTTAAGTTTTATGTAACCATTTATGTGTAGTGTGCGTTACTTGTATGTTATAGTTACTTGTGTTTTAAATTGATAGTACCAATATTCCTTTTCCTTCTTTTTGTACAATTGTGCTTTTGAATTTTTGGTACACCCCCAGCCGCCTTAAACAATCCCTCCAGGGGCCTGTGAGATATATTTGAATAAATAACTTCAGCAGACGGCTACGTTACGGTTTGTCTCTTTGTTGCTTAAATGCTAATCGCTTTGTAGTTGGAAGCTATCTATCTGTCTGTCTATGTATCTTAATATATAGCATCTTTAAGCAACTGAACAGTTTCCTTAAACCTTTATATTTTTTAAAGCTTCCTTCCTTATCCCACCGCCGTAACCATGCCATCGCAGCTAAATCCTCATATGACCGCAGTTGTCCTGCCATCGTCATCATTGCCTCATCGTTTTATAATCATCATGTATTCGTTGTCTCAACGTCGTGGTAGTTCTATCGTCGTCCTTCCAACTTCATCTGACTCTCGTTATGCCATCTTCATCCTAAATTGTCATGCCATCGTGGTCACGCTATAATCGTGCAGTTCTCATTAGGTCAGAATTGTCATGCCATTGTAGTCAGCCCCTCGTCGTCATACCGTCTTAGTCGTTCATTCGGCAATATTCCTCCTTCGTCATTCCAACGTGGTCACGCTGACACTCAGGCACCAGCGGTGACGACGAAAGACGCATCCTAGCCTACTGTCTGCAGTCTTTGCAGATAACAGCATTGAAAAGTGACCTGGAGAGCGCTGCCGAAACCGCCATCTGCCCGAGCCTGCTGCAGTTTCGAGCTTGTTATCAAGTCTGTTCTGGGGGCGTTGTCTTTTTGGACCTGGCTTCACACAGGCACCAGCGTCGACTACGAAAGGACGCATCCTATCCTACTGTTGGCACTCTTTGCAGGTTGGTTGACTTTTATATTGAATGTCGTAAGCACTATTACGAGAACTGCATCGAAATAAAACACAAGGACGACAGAAAGAAACGACCAGGATGAACGCTGAACTTTCAACATCTTTTATTGTAGCGAATGTCACATATACGCGTACTAATATATGTTTTTTTTTTCTGATGAAATGGCTGATGACCTCGTTATGTCTGCTAACGAACTACTAAGTAAAATGCACGCATGGGCTGTGGCAAATTCACTACAGATTAATTGCTCTAAAAGCAAAGCTGTACTGTTTGGTGCGAAATCCAAATTATACATAACGTAACTCAAGCTAACCGTTAATAATAACGAAGTGTTCTTTCACGTGCCTATGGCGTGGAATTACCAAACTGAACACATAAGTCAAACTTTGCAGAGCGTTAGGTGTGTTGCGTCAGTGTGAATATATACTACCTGAAAACAAAAACTCCTATTATATCACGCTCTTTTTCCTTCACATTTATAATATTGTCATCTGGTTTGATCCACAGGCTCTAAAGCATTATTAAATAATCTAGTCGTGCTACAAAAAAAGGCCCTACGGTGCATTGAAGGTGTATTGCATAACGCACACACCGTTTCATTATTTAGAAAGTATCAAATTTCAAATGTAAGCAGTTATTACGAACACCAGCTTTCGTCAACGTTTAAATCAGAAAGAAATCGGCAGATCCCATGACCTGTGAGAATCGACGTTATGCGAAGGAGTGTGCGGGGAGGCTACCAAGTTAGCAAAACCGCTATGAGTGCAATAAGACGTAGGTGGCTGTTTCATGACCTACATGACACGCATGATCTTAAGGCGAAAACCGTAGTCATATAACTTCTACCATCAACCTTTAGCATTCTTCCTTCACTTAGTACCACGTCCGAACCCATTCAATTGGTTTTTAGTGTTAATATTTTTTCACAGAGTCAATATTATTTTTGCTGAGTCATGGCTCTGACTATGACTTCTACCACTGCCCCGTAGTGTTTTCTTACCTCAGTACCCACGTCCAAACCCCTTTCAATGTTTTTTGTGTATTATTGTATTATCGCTGAGTCATTGTCACTTTTGCTGCGTCATGCTTAAGAATATGACTACTATCATCATCCTTTAGTTTTTCCTTCATTAGTACCCACGTCAAAACACATTTCAGTGGTTGTTGAGTGTTAATCGTTTTTCGCTGAGTCATTGTCATTTTTGCTGTCATGCTCATGACTATGACTTCTACCATCAGCATTTAGTGTTTATTTCCCTCAGTACCCACGTCCAAACTACTTTCAGTGGTTTTTTAGTATTAATGTTTTATCGCTCGGTCATTAACATTTGCTGCTTCATGACCTACATGACACACATTTCATGTTTTTTATGTCATGCCCTATCATTTATGCTCGCATGCACTGTTGTATTACTATGCCAATTTTAGTACCTACCAAGTTAACGAAATTACCATGCAAGCACCAAGACGTAGGCAGCTGTTTCATGACCTACATGACACAGAGGTCATGATATTCATGTCATGACCTATCACATGTGTTCGTCATACACTCTTGTCATACTATGCCAATTTTGGTACCTACCATGTTAACGAAACGACCATGAGAAAACCAAGACGTAGGCGGCTGGATAGATAGATGGATGGATGGATAAATGGAGAGCTATACAGATACTGTCAAAGTTGCAAATGTTCGCCAAGAAATGGTTCGCATTTATTACGCAGAGGAAGTACTCTCTTACGTACTGTGGCTGATTTCCAACCAAATCTTGCCAGTCGCCTCACTCGACATACAGAGAATTGGTACACACCATGTCCTCGTACTAATTATTAACTCCAAACATTACGTTTCTCTTTTCCGAGTGTACGGAACAAGGGGAAATGAACAATTGAAAGTTTATGTTTCTTGTCTAGAACTGATACATTACATATGCTGATTGGGCTATTCATGAATATTAGGTCATTTTCCTGAAAGTTATTCAGTGTCATTTATTTATCTGTTTCTTTGTTTTTGAATGTTTTTATGTATATCAGAGTTTTATTTTATGCTTTGCTGGGACAGGCCAGATGCGTGTTCCTTTTGTGTTGTAGCTCACCGCTGCCTGTAATTTTGTTATTTTGTCTTGTTTTCCGGGTGATGGGGCCAGTCAGGCTGTGAAATGCAGCTTTTTCCCATCACACCTAACCACGTCTATCTATACTTTTATTTACCTGCGATGTGGGTAAGTGAACTCAAACTTTTTAGGCATTCTTAGGGTAATTCACGCACTTCAAGTAGGCTGTTGGGTTGTCAGACTGGCTCTATAACCATTTTCCAGCCCACTGGAATCACTGTGTATTGTACACTCAATTGTCAAATGGGTAGAGCCTCGTGCTGCAGTGCTGAGGGAAACAGGGACAAAACAAACCGTCGGACCAACTTGGGTCACTGAATAAGTGTGAGTGGTCATGCGCCGTCTTCAGTTAACGTCTTCGACGCCGACTTAGGTGACTGTGTATGTGCTGCTGGGTGTGCGCCTCTCTGCGAATAACGTCGTTCACGCCAACTGATGTCACCGTGTGTGTGCATCTGGGTAGGTGCCGTTCTTCAACGACCAAAAAAAGCAGCGACAGACCGTAATCCTGAGTATCCATCTCAGGATTACGGTCGACCGTAATGCGTTAGCATTGAATCAATATAGCGAATCAGAACGTATCGCCACCATCAAAACGAGTTGTGCAGGGTGTCCCAACTATCATGCACCAAGATATGAAATGCCACGTAACTGGAGAGAACCAAGGTAATGATGTTTGCCGTCGCTTGGAGATGCTCAGATTATTTATTGCACTCCACCTAATTACATATTGAGTCTTAAATAATGAATGTCTCAAATATTATATTTAGGTGGAAAATGTTACTGACAAAATTGGAGAGCAACATGAAAAACTGCCGATATAGCTTTCTGTTGAGCAATACGTGATACATAATGCTCTTCCGAGCGTGAAAGAAGCCCGCGAATACACGCCAAATTGCCGCCCGTCTGGCCGCTCGAGGCCCTTTGCGTGTATGACACGGCACCTTCGGTGTGAAAAGGTTCTATGGGACGTGCTGAAGCGATTTAAGTCAGCATGGACGGAGTTTCTACGGTGTTGAGGTGAACGGAGAACCTATCGCAATCTGTGCATGCATGTTTAAGCCTGCAATCCGGCTCGGTGATCAATTTTGTATCTCTGAAAATTTGTTTCGGTAACATGAGCTTCCTGCAGCATTCTCACTCTAGTTCTAAGCTGCGGTTTAGCAGCAGTGAGTTGTTAAATTATACGACGATCACATTAGCGTGGGTACAGTCCTGCTACTGAATAAGTAGTGCTGCTGACTTTGACTGACGTTCGAATAGTTCTTACTTCGATGTGGAAACAGAGCGCGGCTACCTCATTTGTTTGACGAGGTTTCCGTCCAAGAAAAAAAGCGGTGCGGTTAGTAATAACAGCATACCGTACCGTGTGAATTACACTTGTGGAGTTGTCGAAGGACCGCCTGCAGACTACGCGACTGTCCGAAGCAGTGGTAGATGTTGGGCTATAGACCTGTTTGTTTTCAAAGAGCATTGTCCACACTATGTGGAATAATCGTACGAGATGCTTTATTGGCGTTATATAGTTTTCCTTGTCGCGCAAAGGAATAGGATGGAATCATATTTTGGTCTTGTTCGTTCCGTCCTCTACGACGCATTAAGCCATCTTACGGAAATTGGGTCCTCACAAGGGCTACCTGATTTTTTTCTGTTGATCCTCTTTGGATATACCTGCTTTACAGTAACATCCAATAGCGGCAGTGAACCATCAGCCTCAGACGGGAGGGTAGCGTATGCTTAGCTTATTGATAGCATCGTGAGAACAATGCCGGTGGCTAAGCCAAATATTTTATAACAATGGATGCTTAGAGGCTTCGGAGTTGCATTGAATTAGCCGTAGACGATTATATATTTACATGTATTAAACCGCCTAGCGATAAGGTAATAAGATTTTCCAATTCACCTAGGCCACCCACTCACGTCGGTTTGTTTCCTCGTGTAAAATCACATGCGGCGACTATAGTTTACAACAAGTTCACACACAGCGTGTGATCATTCATGTCGCTTGTTAGCGCACCTAAGAGAAAACCCCGCATATTGTAGTTACTGCTACACCGAAAGTCTACAAAGTGGTTCCCCGACGGGATTGTTGAATTTAAATCACATAAATTTAACGGAGAACGAGTTAAAACATCTCCAAATTGTTCCCCCGCATGTTACAGCAACACAACCAAGAATCGCCGTGCTGGGTCACACAACCCAGAGAGCAGGAAAGCCCGACGAAAAGTTTTGCACTTTCTTGGTGTGGGATCAGTGTCTACTTCTATACAGTGTCTCTGCGATAGGCCCAAATTACTGAGTTAGAAAGTGAACGAGCAGACACGCCAGAATCCGGGCGGCAGAACAAAAGAAAAAAACAAACAAAGAAAAGCTACCCTAAAGAAATTATGCGCTTCAAGGCGGCTATATTACATGCGGCGAGGACATTTATGTACCAATTGTTTCAACCACGAGCGGTGGCTAAACGTGGGACACAGCGCCGCCAGAAGGCATATAGACGTTTTCATCGGGCGGGGAGGAAAGGGCGCGATACGAGCCTTTCCTCCTCTCTTGCTCGTGCGAGCCGGCGCGGCGCGGCTTGAATGTGTTGCCGGTCGTCTGCAAGGAGGATTAAAAAAATTGCTGGAGTGGAGCTGCCGTCTCAAAAGTGAAGCCGGACCGCCGCCATCTTACCAGAGGCAAGCAATAACGTTAGGAAAAGGCGGGGAAAATATGAAGCACTTTCTTCCCACTCTGTACTGTTTTTAGGTGGATAATTTAGCTGTGCAGATATCGTTGGACGTCTTCCTTTCTGTCACTGGTTTTAGAAGAAAGCCTTAAGTTATTTTCAAATTTTATGGCACATCATGACATCAATACACAGCCAAAGGTAATATTTTAAGGGAAAGGTTCGAGCTTTTAATTTCAAATTCGCCTAGCATTTCTGCTGCGGAACGATTCGAAGTTGTTTTAGCTAGTTATGAGTGCAATTTACGGGATGTCAGTTCTTACGAGGTTGTCGAACAACCACTGTGTAGCCTTTAGGTGCAGCAGTAGCCACAGTCTCTGGAAATTTTCCTTGGATGTGCAAAAATGCGACGCGCATCATCAGCCGTGGTGTGTGTATGTCTTGTGAACTATGTTGGATGTATCGGTTTTCACTCGACGAAGAGTTGTTGTAAAACATTTGCATCGGCCACCGACATCGTTCTCACGCATTTTAAGTCTAGTAGACTTCAAATCACTATGTCTACGCTAGCCTCCTGCAAGCAGACAAAGGCTTTGCTCAACACAGCGAGCACTGCGCTTGGCAAGCCAACATGATACAAACAATTGCTTCGTGCTTAGATTGGCATTGCCTTTTTTGCCCTCTAACGCACGTTATACAAAGGGGATCGCATAAACAGAATCCAACAGCTATTTGTAAGGACACAATTTCTGTAACGTGTGTGAATGCGTCGTAAATGACTGAACTTAGGAGACAGAAAAAAAAGAGTTCATATGTTCTTCTTTTGCGGCAAAATAAAACAGAACACGGAATAACGACGCAATAACACTCCGCATGGTCGTGCCGCATGTTTGGACCACTTGGACCATACGCTATATAGAACAAACAGATCTATAACACAGCATTTACTACTGCCTCGGGCGCTCGCACGGTCTGCAGCTGGTTGTTCGACCACTCGAAAAGTTTCATTCACACTGTACGGTATGCGTTTAATATTGCCTAAACTTTTTTATTTGTAATCGGAAACCTTGCCCAGCAAACAAGGCAGTCGCCCACTGTATCTACACATGAGAACTTGAACGCTTGTCAAAGTAAACAGCACGACTTATTCTCCAGCAGCACGGTACTCACGCTGTTAGGATCGTCAAATGTTTCCTAACTATTCTTTGCAGCTAAACCAGAGCTTATAATTACCGTGCTTAGAATGCTGCAGTGAGGTAACATTGGTGAAACGAATTGTCAGAAATACCTGATATCCGAGGCTGATTGTAAGCTGAAACAAACGCGCGCACCTCGCGCTGGGTGCTCCGTCCGCCCTAACACCAGCAGGTACTCCAGCCGCTATTTTACTTCAGACTTAAATTCCTTGACTACGCCTCACAGGACCATTCCCCACGTAGAAGACGTCATTTCATGCTAAACAGACCGCGCGAGTGAGAAAAAATCCACCAGAAACTGCCGCCGAGCGTATACCACAGCATACAACACGGGCGTTCGCCCAAGCCAGCACGCCAACTGCCCATAGAAGGCGCCACTGCTTACGCACTGCCGGCGCCCATGAAAAAACGGTCTATACGTTCTGCAACGTTACTCTACAAAACAAGAACGAAACGCTCGCTGCGATAAGTAGTTTTGCTTTATTTCACCCTCTGATGATTCACAGGCGTAGCATTTCTTGGGAGCGCCGGGCTGGGCTGGGGGCTCGATGAGTTATAAGGTCCTTTAATCTATATGTCTAATATATTGTTTGTTCGTAAAGCCCCGAGTCTAGTTTCTTTTCTTTTGTAGAAGCGATTGGACAAGACATACGTTGGAGCAGGATCGTGGCGCCATCTCTTAAGACTAAATTGTCTTATTTTTTTTTTCGTTGCTTGAGCAACCACTAGATGGCACTATGTGGGAAAAAGCTCCGTTGCGGCTAGTTATTGGAGTATTCTATTGTGAGTGACTGTGCAGAAATATACGAGCACATTAAACAGCCTGTGTGACATTGTCTGTCAAGCTTCTGAAGGCTGCCACACAGACATATGTTTGATCGTGATGCTTGCGACAGCAATACGTTATAGCGGGCGCGAGTATTCCAATGACACAGGGGGTTCGTCTCGGCAAGAACGTTAGTCAAATGCAAAAATACAGCGACATCGTTCATCCTGAACGAATGAAGAAAACGTGGCATGTATCACTGAAATCCGGCAAAAAACCACACCATCACAGTGCACATGATATCAGATGCTCCCGACATTCATAAGAAAACATTCCACCAAATTCTGCGTCAATATTTGTAGTAACGAAATCCGAATGACAGATTTGTGCAGAACACTCATAGAACTTGTAGAACCAGGAGGAAAGGTAGTCGTTAGTTTGTGTCTCGTGCATTGAGGGACACATTGCCGAAGTTGAAACATTTTGATTTCAGTACGACTCTCAAATGAAGGGGCAGAGCACCGAATGACAGCGCACTACCTTTCGGAGCAGCGGCAAAATTTCAGAGCATATATTATGACACTAACACTATTACTACATATTTTCATAGCGAGTCGTACAGAATGCAGGAGGCAAGCAGAAAGACTGTCAGAGCTTGAGAATGCTGCAGGCTTGAGCATTGGCACATCTGCAGCGACTGTAAAATTTTAGCCACAGTTGCCAAACATAACTTCAGTGCAGTGCAAATAGAAAAGTCATGTCAAAATACAGAAATTTAATAAAATAACGCAAGTAAAAACACACAGGTACGCGTGAGACAGTTTGCATAAGCCGTAAAAATTATGCGGATCCCATGCAATGTGGGAACAGCGCAGAAAGCGAAGCTTTCTGTGCTTTTTGCTTTGATTGATGATAATTATCGGTGAGTTAGCGGAGAATGTTTAATTTACACACCATTTAGTCTAATACGATGTGGGTAAATTCATGCTAAACGTTACCTTGCGTGTACCACTGCTCTTTGTCTGCGTAGTACAAAGAACACAATGTGAGATGCGTTTGCTTGAGGCGTTGTTGCGCGCCATTGTTCATAACCTTCGAGAAGGTCATCATTGTCGTTGCCGCAGACGGTCAATTGCATCGTGGCAGAACTGTTAAACATTAAGTAAATTTTCTTGGTGCAAGTGCCAGAAGTGCAAATTGATTTTCACACCCTGGGGTCCCTGCGCCCAAAGTGCAAGAACATTTTTGTATTGCGCCCCCGTCGAAATGCGGCTACGTGGTCGGGGTCATACCCACGACCTAGCTCAATGTAATAGCCGCAATGCTACTGAAGCCGGCACCGAAGTGTCCATTTAACATGGGAACGCTTCAGTAGTGTCGCCTGAACGTTACGGTGCTTTATTGCGGCTCTGCGTCTGCACGATCTGCTTCAGTTGTCCACCTAACCAATTTGCAGGGTGTTTATTTTTCAGAAATAGCAGAAACGTACCTTACTGAACCTTCAGTTTGTCCTCTACCACTGTCGTATCTAGAGAAGCGTTTGCTTGCCTTGTCACGTCATATTTTCCCTCTCTCGTACTCCCCCGTGTATGGGAACTGCAAATGAAGAATGACAAGGCTGCTATTCACTTGTTTCGTAACTGCGTCGGTTATATCCACATTTTTCCACCTCTCCCTACCTCCTCTTATCCATTCTATATGCGTCTACTCTGGACTTAAAAGTTAGTAGACAGGTAAGGGCTGCAGTTTCCGCAATCCTTTTGCGGTGGGCCACAGAGAATTACAGATGTCAAGATGGTATTTTGGCGACGCCCAGGGTGCTGCAGAGGGCATTGTCCACATTTCGACGCGATAGAGAGGTCCAAAAGTGTTTCTGGCGTCTCTGCCATGCTCCTGCCACTCTTTGAACCAGCTCCTGACCAGGCGTGTAAGAAAACGAGAGGTGCTGTGGAAAAATCGAAGGAAGATGCAAAGAGAGCTTCGATTTCAAAGGCCGAAACTCTTTAATGGACACTATCGCGAATAGGCGAAGTTTGTCGTCGCTGGTAAGGGCAATGTATTGCCGTTTGTTTCCCGCCACTACCATGCGGCTTGGGCGCAATGCTCACACTCCTTAACCACGTCACTTTTCATTCCGCACAAACTTTTACACATAGCAGAGAGCCGCACCTATCACGTGACACCGCTTGCCCATTCGTAGCGCCACCGCCTCCCGCTTTCGAAACCATTTATGAGACTATCGCGCAGGCTCCACCTTGATAAGAGTGCAGAGGACGACTGCTTGGCGACTCTGATTTGCTGCTGGACGTGCTTTGGTACACTACAAAAAAATATGGCACGCCTTTGTGCCCATAAATTACTCCTAGATCGAGTGATCCTAACGTAAAGTATGTTTTCCACTGTATTGACAGTTCTATTGCCGTCTAGAAAATTACCGAATCGATTTCGAAACGTGACACTTACTTATTGCATTCCTCATGACGTGTATTAGGCACTCTCTAGCTTAAGGAGTCTTTTTTCCGAGGGTCCTGTTTCAAGGAATCTAAAATGCCAGGAATAAAAGGCGCTAATTTTACCTGACTAGGTCGGCGACTCAGTAATGGACTGCTACAATAGGTCCTGCCCAACAGGCCCTATCTCACAAGAGGAGAGTATCGAGTTATAAACTGACATTTACTATGCTCTACGTAGTTTTCACATACGTGTGCAATACAAAGGACGCCTGATAAATTTGCATCCACTATTTGGCAGTGTTCCTGCTACTTTGTTGCGTGATTCTTACTGCCTCTTGCGCACTTTTTTTCGAACACAGTTATCTCAAATGGAACTAAAACAGGAAGTACCGCTCATCAAGGCAAAACTTTTCTAGAGCTAGTTGTACTATTGTAATACAAAAACAAACACTGAACGAGGTTCACTCGCTGACGCATCTGCACAAAATTGATGTCGTCAGGATGGTAATTTTTTTTTTTTGTTTATTGCGGTGTCATAAGGTCTTCGCTTAAAAGACTACCGAGAAATATGCTCTCATCAAATTTGGCCTCATAATGCGGTGCACAAAAGAATTCGTTTGTGAAAATATAGTTACGCCACACACACTCGCACGTATTGATTTAAACTAGCGTGAATCAGCGCTCAGATGAGCCACAACAAGTACAGAGCCAGAAAAATATTGATAAATATCGGGAGTATTCAGTTAACGTTAAAAGACTGTTTCAATGCCAGTAAATGGCGGCAGGCCGGCAGCAGGAACTTATAACAATAATCGAAAAATGTTGGTACGGAAATTGTTGCCTACAAAACACGCCTCATCCGTTGGTGCTAAAACAGGCACCGATGTAGATGGAAGTCTAAGCGTTGGGAAAATACTGTCATGTGACTTGGAACTTAGACATTTGGATAGATGTTACCCTATGTTTTGTCAAATGTGCGCCCCTAATGCACAACGCGTGGCTTATAGCAGCATTTGACGGTTAGTAAGTAAATGACAGAAGTTTATCATACATAAACAGCAGATAATAACAGCAGGGGGAGTGAATGCGCCAGTCAGAGAGCTAACCTCAGTGTGCGATGAAAGTGTTTAGGCTTTCTGAGTACTAATTGTCTGATGACTAGTAAAAAGTAAGATTGGAAAACATGTACACAGAAAGTGTTTAGAAACAGACTAGCTATTGAGGACGAAGAGGATGGTCTCTCTATATTCCTAGAGAGAGAGAGAGAGAGAAAATGATTTAATGAAATGCAGGGATGTTAACCAGGACTGAGCCCGGTTGGCTACCCTACACTGGGGGAAGGGAAAAGGGGAGAGAGAGATTATATTCCTAAGTGACAATATTACCTGTATTCTGTCTTGGCAAACCCTTCTCAGCTACATAATTATTAACAACGCATGTTTGTCACTTAGGTATATATGTAGGCATTTTTACACGGAACATTCTTTATTCAATCTTCGTCTATGTATAACTCTTCATTCGAAACTGGAGTACTCCAGTTCCGTTTAAGAAACCGTCTGTGACAGTGGTGGAAATATTTTGGAAACGTGGCAGTGTCGCAGTGCAGGTTGCATTTCTTCAAAATACGCCCGCACATGCAACGTGTCATCCATTAAAACAATTTTCCGTGCTGCACCTATTTTTTCACGCCGTCAACGGTCCCGTATACTCCTCTTTCATATGATCAATCATGATGTAGATTTCAAAAATCACGCTATTCTACAGCCACCCTATACTACATCAAACAAAACTAATCCACAACTTACAGTACACCTACCACTTCGCCGTGCATAGGTATTGCATGATTGTTGTTATCACTAGATCCCATGAATAGAACTACCAGCCCACCTCTGTCACTGAACACACTGACGTAGCTGCATCTAAGGTCGCAGTTCAACAGTATTTATATTCTCAGCACCCGCATTGTTTTGTTCTTGTAACACATCTCGTACCCTCTATTTCCTGCTACGTTGTTGGGCCTCAAATAAATAAATAAATAAATAAATAGTCTCCTAATTTCCTTCTCCTTCCGGACATAATTTAGGTCGCAGGAATTTTTGTATGACACAATCAAAACATAAGTAAGCATTAAAGACTGCTTCAGAAACAGTGTGTATAAACAGTCATTATTTTTTGTAGTTGGAAGAAGAAAACTGTGAGATGGGGATACTTTTAAATGCCTATCAAGTATCAGTTCTGTGTTGAATTTCAATCTAAGTATAAACTCCTGCAGGCTAACAAGTATAGGCATTACACTGATACTTTTTTTTAACTTGGTTTAATTTATAAAGTCGGAACTAGACTACTTTG
The DNA here is from genome assembly GCF_013339745.2 of Dermacentor silvarum. Taxonomy (NCBI): domain Eukaryota; kingdom Metazoa; phylum Arthropoda; class Arachnida; order Ixodida; family Ixodidae; genus Dermacentor; species Dermacentor silvarum. Next base: position 74,210,811 of record NC_051163.1, read on the forward strand.
ATATTGAAGATCAGCTGCTAAATGGGAAAAAGTGTCGTTTGGTCACCATTTTTGCCAAAATGATGCTGGATCAAAAGTAAGGGAGAATGCAAAAACAAGTTTATGAACGGATATGGTAGAGAGAACACTTTAGAGGTAGCATTAGACACATTTAAAGACACTTAAAGAGATACGTAGCGACTTATAAACTGAAAACTTGTTTTTTCCTTTCCAGCAAAGACTCCCGGGGTCTGGATTGCTTCCACAAGTACTCTAACCTTGCAGCCAGTATCGTGTTTCAATAGTAGAGAACACCTACGTAAACAGTCTGCATCTGCGAAGATGTAACGACACTGCTGCAATAATTGAACAGCATGAAGATTCTGCGCCATCAGTGGGGTCACATGGCTCTGCGTTAAATCCAATTTTTCCGCTCAATGCTAGCGAGAGTTCCACGAGATCCACTGTATCACTGTTTTGGTCAGCATGAGCCAAAATATTTAATTCTTTGGGGTTGATCTTTGCCGCTTGGACAATGTTGAACGGCCTTAAATAAAGACGACTAGCCAAGCGCATCTAGAAGTTCAATGCATCTACCCTGCTTAACGATTTTTTTTGGAATCATGCATTGTGCTGCATAAATGTATCAATAAGAGAGGCTTGTGTTTGTTGGTAGTACATCGTAACACAAACACAGCGCAAAAGACTGACAAGAAAGAAAGACACACACGGCGCATAAAGGTGTGCCGCAAAGTAGGTATTAGCAAAGCAGATGTGCGTGTAATATGCGTTAGAAGCGCAATAAACGCTAGTTTACTAATATTTTAGGCTCAATAATGGGACTTGATTAGCGGAATCATAGACTGTCAGTCCCATACGCGCATTTACGCAAGTTGAGAACTTACTTCCAGGCACAAATCCGCTGCGAAACGTTTAAACATATGAATGATACAGTTATATTCTACGAACTAAACGACCACTACAATGCTACGGAAGACAAGCGCCGGTCACATGACGAACACAATTTAAAGTTTGCACAAATCCTTTTCATAGTTCCGCATGCAGCCACAAGAATATGTGCTAAAATATCTTACGGACCCATATTTGCAAAGCTTCGTAAAGAAGGAGGGGAACTACGCTGATGGCTAGAGGGTAAGGTGGATGGGAACAAGCTTGCTAGTCAAAATGTAAATGAGATATTTTATGAAGAACACTTGCCAAGTATAGCTTTTGTCCGCAAACTGACACTCTGAATATGAAAAAAAAATTGACATTTCTGGTTTACTTCGCACGTATATTATAGCCGGAACCATGCGAGTAGGGGGTAGACATTGCGCTAGCAAAATAAGAAATACAAAAGACAACTCCACTGGAGATGCCTAAGTATGTGTAAGCATTGTGTCACTTGCTCATCTCTATGCAGCGCGGTGTCATTATCAATCTTATCAAACTTGGTCCGACCAGCATAAACACTTATCAAGCTTTAACGATCGTTATCAACCTCATCGGACTAAATCCGATCCTTATCAACCCTTATCGGTTCTTATCAACCAACGAAAGTGGATGACTAGTCAACCTGTTGTAAAACCACCTTTACAACTACTGAGGGGGGTCATCATCAGCCTATACTTATGCCCACTGCAGGACGAAGGCATCTCCCTGCGATCTCAAATGACCCCTGTCTTGCGCTAGCTGATTTCAACTTGCGCCTCTATATTTCCTAACTTCATAAACCCACCTAGTTTCCTGCCGTCCTCGACTGCGCTTCAATTCTCTTGGTATCCATTTTGTAACTAATTGTTCACCAATTAACCATCCCACGCATTACGTGGCCGGCCCGGCTCCATTTTCTTCTCTTATAGACAATTACGATATCGGCTATTCATTGAAGCTAAACATTTCGACAGAATTACCTGTCTGGTTGGGAAAATTGATTAAGACTTAGAGATTGACTCCAACCAAATAAGGAAATTTACTAGCCCGACGTTTCGGAACCAATTCGGCTCCTCCTTCAGGGGGTATTCTTCAGAGGTGGCGGTGTGCCGCTTTTAAAAGGTCCATCGTAAAAAAGGAGAGGAAGGGGGGGGGGAGGGGGGGAGAGAGCGTCAGGTGGGGAGACACTTGACGGGGCGCCTGTGCTTGACAGACGAAAGAGGTGCCTGTGTGCTCTCTCATCCACAGCGCTATCTTCCTGTCTCTTAGCATTAGGCCTAACATTTTTCGTTCCATTGCTCTTTCTGCGGTACTTACCTCCAAGTTTCTGCCCCATATGTTAGCACAGGTAGAATGCAATGATTGCACACTTTTCTTTTTAATGACAATGGTAAGATCCCAGTCAGGATTTGGCAATGCCTGCCGTATGCACTTCTACCCAATTTTATTCTGTAAATTTCCGTCTCATCATCATACTCACCTGCGAGTAATTGAGCTAGATAAACATACTCCTTTACGGTCTCTAGTGGCTGACTGGCGATCCTGAATTCTTGTTCCCGTGTCAGGCTATTGAACATGACCTTTATCTTCTGCATATGATTCAACCCTACTCTTCTTAATCTTGCTCTGTCAAGGTCCTCAATCATTTGTTGCAGTTCGTCCGCATTGTTGCTGAGTAGGACAATGCCATCTGCAAACCGAAGGTTGCTGAGATATATAACAAATATATTGGGCGCGACATGTTCGTCTTTTTGTGGTCGTTCTCGCGATTCTGCATTTGTCATATCTTACCACAGGACAACAGACTGCCAGGAGAGATAGAGAGAGAGTACACATTTATTTCTAATGAGGTGGGGCGACTTCCTCGTTGGGTCGAAGTCACCCTTCCACCCTTAGTTCAGTTCCCTATTGGCTCGCGCTACTCATTCTAGGGCTTTAGGGCTTTTAGTTTACAAGACATGCAGTGTGGCCAGGTAATTATCACCGATATAGCCCATGGCTGGTGCACCACTGGCTTTATAGGTTTTGAGGAGGAGTACATTTTAATGAAGAGAAAGGAGGAAATGTAGGCCTATAGAGCGTGTCTCTCAGCTGCAACTTCTCATTGGGGTAAGGGGAACTGGGAGATACAGGGAGAGATAGCTCGTAGCCCATTATGATATGGTACAATGAGCTACAATATGCACGTTGTACAATACGCGAATGTTCGCTTCAGACAAACTGCAGGTAGGAGTAATCTTGTCCACATAAAACGTCATCGCGCGAACACATATTGCACTCTCTTCACTTGTCAAAAGGCCTGTTTTCACAGCTCCGAGAGACGACCGTCTAGGCCCATCTCAAACAAAGTTCAAACGTGATTTTATGGTGTGTTGGGCATGATCAATTCTCCTCAACGCACCTAAAATATTTTCGTCCGAAAAAGGGCTGGAGTCCGAACAGTCAAGACTACACTTAGTGTCCTTCGCTCGGCCGCATATTGAGGGCATACGCAAAGTATTTGGTCTGTTTGTCTCCGTAGCGTGACATACACTAAAGTCATGGTCTCGTTCTCGTCCAATCTTGTGAAGGTATCGGCGAGTGTACGCCACACCGAACAGTATTCGGTGGACGAGTGTTTCCTTGCCTCTCCGTAGCCGTAGTGGGAGCCAGAATCGCAAACCAGCGTCCAGTATTTATTTGCGCTCTTGACTGTGTCTGGGGTTGTCGTATTGGTTAATGAACAGTCTATGTATGGTGAGGGTGCCTTGTGCACATTTAGGAGTACTGCTTTTAGTTATTGGATGACTTGCCAACTATATTATGCTTCATCAATGCGATAGTCGCGAAAAATACAATTTCAAGACCATAGTGCAGCCAAGGCACGACGTATGTCTGTAATGTGAAAATGTACTGCGCACAAGCAAGTAAACAAGCGCAAGGCTGTGAGGCACACTGTTGTTCAGCGAGTTACTGTATGCATGCAAAATAACTTTAACCTCTTGACATACGAGGACAGCGAATTAGACAAACACCACCGCAATTAAAACCAAAGCTTACATAACTTGCACACAACACATACATTCACCCAAGTAGAAGCCGGAACGAATGTTTTAAAAACACAAAGCACTAGCATATCTCCCTCAAAACGAATGATGCAATCATTCTGTGACATTTCAGAACGCACACATCTCGCCTGGTGTTTCACGAAGCGGTCCTAATTTATAAAAACTCAAAGAAACAAGAAAACGAAACCACTGAAGCAGAAATAATTGACAAGCTGGCACACGAGCTGCTAGAGTGCGTTACGCAACTCTTTATTTCGCAGTCATCTTGTTTCAATTTAAAGCACACAAAAGGAAATTACATAGCACAAGCCTGAAGTGTACCCTTTATGTGGTGATCATTTTAAAGTTTTACTGGATTTTTAAAAATCGCCTTACGCAGGAAACTAATTATTTACTCCGTAAAGCTGTGTCCACCGAAAATAATAAGTGTACTCTCAAAGCACAACGATGAATACAGACGGCGATCGTCGAAAATGTGATTCTGTGTGTCAAACGCGCCGGCTATTTATATATCACTCGTCTAAGGTTTCTGCGTAATCACTGGTGTCCACGTGCCTTCCAGAAAGTACACCATTATCAGTGTCACTCGCACAATATGAATAGATATGGTTCTATGACAGCAGAGACAACAGATAAAATCCACGATAACATTCGCTAAATTTCCGATGCATACAGGCGCGTCTTGCGCTGGGTGATAACATTAAATTCGTTGACGGGGGAAATGCTGCCCGAGGAATGAAGATAAGTAGGTGAAAAACAATATAAAGCGTTATATATAGCGCATGCCGGGGAATTACGAACGACATGTTTATGAAAACTACGCCCAATAGTCCCAAACATACACCACATATCTCTATTTACAGAGCAACGCAGTGCCTTGTAATATATAAATATGACACGCTACATTCGTAGTGATGGAAGTACTTCGCTTCAGAGTAAAATTTGCTCGGAGGATATTTAAATTACATGGAAATTCTTATTTTATGTTTGTGCAAAAGCGCCTGCAGGGCGGTGAAGCGACTGTGCTTAATTGGAGTACGCGTACATTTGGGCACCACAGGATAGGATTCGGTCCTTTTTGTGCCACTGTGCTGTATGAAGATATGTCTCGCTGTGCATATTATCATGGAATACCTAGTCCCCCGGTAACATACCTTGTTTCATAAATTGTGGTGGATGCTTCAAACACTGTGCACAAAGAGCATGAGCGCCCTCGGTTTCACATCAGAAGTGTTTTATGGTACGGTGATTAGCAGGACAGTCAATGACCGAATCACCATCTAAGGATGAATCCTTGGTCACCCTAGAAAGTGATGACAAGAGAAATGCAAAGGCATGGCCGAATCATTGGCTTTAGAAGGCTGACCCTGCAAAAGCGTTCGCGTTAACTTCCCTTATGAAATCTTTCAGTCGTGTTTTTCTCGAAGCATATTTTTTAACACATAAGGAATCCTTTCGCAGCAACTTAAAACCTTCATAAAACATTGTTCTCTGACTCGTTCCGAGATTTCTGTCCCGCTTTGTGAAAAAAAATAAAGAATCACGTTGGCTTGAGAAGTTTTGTGTGATATTCTCTCAGAAAACTGGCGTAAATTATGAGCCTCTGTAGGTTTTTTTTTTTTTTGAGGAGATGATCGCAGTCAGAATGATTGTTTTGGTTCAGGAGAAAGCACATTGTAATAAAACATGTAAAACAATGGGGACCTGAAAACATAAAAAAGGAACTCTCCAATTGTTTCTTAAGCAAAGCCCAAAACTATTATAATTGTTATAGCAAATGGTAAACGCATTTCACTACTTTTTTCTGCTGTGTGGCGAGTGACAGTGTTAGAATTGATGAAAATCAACAAAGTTCCAGGCACCGTATTTCAAGTTATTCTACCGCTTAGCCTCCCTCAACATCAACAGCTGTATATCACGCATTTTAAGGAATGGATCAACCATTGTATCCGCTTTGTCACCTTTTATATATATGAGGGTAAACTTACACGACAGTCTAACATATTTGATGGCAGGGGCATTCGTGCCGCCAGGCACTACAACTACACAAGTTTATAATTTGAGGAGATATTCGGGGCGAAGACGCATATGGTGGGTGTGATCACGTATGTTATTCTCTTCAGGAGTTACATTTCCCGCGTTCAGAAATATATGTAAATGCGATTTACTTATGCACGATTTCATTGACAAAGCAAGAAGCGTATCTCAACTATTTGCCAAGAATTGTCGTTTTAAAATAAAGGAATGTGAATGTAAATAATGCACCTGTAGACGCACGACAGTAAGAAGTGCGTTGGTGACGTGTGCTGAAATAAACTGGACATATTACACCAAAAAATGCAATTTCTGCCGTCTCTAGCCGTCCCATCTTTATTGAAATATTTGGGAAAGGGATAGCCTATGTGTTTCCGGCCAGTGTCACTAATGTTAGTGAAGTGCTCTTCATAAACCAACAGCTGATCGAAGTTCACCGAAATATCCACTTCAGCTAAATAGTGTAATGCGTAACCATTCTTAGGCGACTAACCCAGGAAATATGTCCTTCCATAACGCGTAACACAATGCGGTCCATTAAGAATAAGAGAATGCTTTCGAAAAGAAAAAAACTGTCGGTGGTGAGTTTCAAACCTACGACACCACGCTCAGAAGCCGAGAGTCTTGCCCACTAGGCTAAGCACATACGCTTGCAGAAGGTGGATATATCTGAACCATAGGAATGCGTTGTACGGGCGTTACAAAACAATTATCAAAGGAGAACAGTTTCTATGAATGCTTTGTTGAACGAATTCGTGATTCGTGACTTCCTGTAGCGCAACTCGCTTTGAGTATGAAGGGAAAAAAGGGACAGGTGACAGGGTGAGCGCTAACTTCCAACTGTTTTTATTTCATGACCCTATTGCACATTATATAGCCCGCTCAAAGCACTCGTGACATAGCAAACAAAAATAAAAATAAAAAATAAAAATAACTATAAGCATGCGATTGCAGTTCATTGAACCAGTGTTGATAATCTTAGAAATTCACGTTCCTTGCTTGATAAAGCTAAAGAGGGTGTGCTTACGCACAGCTTTTCACATTTCAAAATGGCATCAGCCTCAATAATCTCACGCGTCACTTGATTGTGGCTACGTCCTATAATGATGCATCTGTCAAGTAGTGGTTTGCAGCCGCAAGATTTGCAATGTATGGCAAGGAACCCGCTTGATGAAATTTTGTTGTTTGCATTGTAATTATGCTCGCGCAAGCGATCGTTAATACACCTACCGATATGCCCAATGTAGACACTGTTACACGACAAGGGAAACTTATACACTGCTGCGCGAGTGCAATCAACATACTTGTTAACATGTCTTTTTCCACATACTGGTAGCGCGTCTTTCTTAGGGTTAGTAAGTCTGCAAAGCCTATCCAGTTTATCAGGAGCAGAGAAAACAACTCGGATGTTAGCTCTTTGTGCAACCTTTTTTAAATTGTGAGAAACATTGTGAATGTATGGCAACACACTTATTTTGCAACCAGCGGTCACTGCAAAGTTCTCCTGTGGTATGCGCTTCCGAGAATCTCTGAGCAAGCATTCTGCCACGGACACTTGTACTGGCATCGGGTAGCCTGCATTTGACAAGCGCTTGCTTTGCCCTTCAAAACTAGCGAACACAGCGTGGTGGCACGATTTTTTCAGGGCATTGTTAAAACAAAGTTTGGCTATTCCTCTTTTAATCAGTTTGGAATGCGCTGAATTGTATGGTAGGAGAGGTTTACTGGACCGCGGTTCATAACTCCAGCAAGTGTGCTCTACTGAGCAAGACAGACGAAGGTCTAGAAACCGGATGGTACCTTCTTGTGGAATTTCGTAAGTGATTTCAAGGGGAGCCAGACATTGCTTAATTGTAGGCAGAATTAAGGCGACCTGATCTTCCACTTCATCTGATGAGCATTGGATAAGAAACAAAAAATCATCAACATAGCGGAAGGCTTTCAACACCTTGGTCTGCATTAGCTTCTCTGAGAGAATAGCGTCTAGTCTTGATAAAAACAAATCGCTGAGTATGGGAGCAATGCAGGAACCTATGCATATTCCCTTTTTCTGTAGGTAAATAGCATCGTCCCACTTGATGAAAGTTGATACGAGGTAAAAGCTTAAAAGCTCTAAAAAATGGCCACTGAACATCAATACATCGTTTTGGAACCGTATGGTGCCATATTCGTCAATGGACTGTTCCACAGCTAGTAGAAGGTCTTTATGCGGAATGGAATAATAGAGATCTTTTATGTCTATGGAAAATGCTTGGTGACCTTTGGGGGGGGGTTAGTTTTCAAGAATTTGATTACTTCTTCCGAATTCCTTATTAGGAATGGGTCCTTAACCGGCAAGCACCTCAGTTTGGCTTGTAAAAACAGAGCAAGTGGCTTCTGCCAAGAGTCAGTTTCTGAAACTATCACCCTTAAGGGTACGTTAATCTTATGTGTTTTCGCACTGAACAGGACCAACAGGTGTTCCCTCTTACCGTTCACTATGTTTTTTCTTAGCTTATCGAGATTGAACTTCTTGCAAAGCTTTATAGCTGGCGTTTTTACCTTGCTTAGTGACACTTCGTCGTGGCGCTTGAAAACTGAGGTAACTGCCTCGCTGGCTTTGGCACAAAACACACCACTTGAAAGCACACAGAAGCCGCCTTCCTTATCACAATTCACAATGTTTCTCACAATTTAAAAAAGGCTGCACAAAGAGCTAACATCCGAGTTGTTTTCTCTGCTCCTGATAAACTGGATAGGCTTTGCAGACTTACTAACCCTAAGAAAGACGCGCTACCAGTATGTGGAAAAAGACATGTTAACAAGTATGTTGACTGCACTCGCGCAGCAGTGTATAAGTTTCCCTTGTCGTGTAACAGTGTCTACATTGGGCAGACCGGTAGGTGTATTAACGATCGCTTGCGCGAGCATAATTACAATGCTAACAACAAAATTTCATCAAGCGGGTTCCTTGCCATACATTGCAAATCTTGCGGCTGCAAACCACTACTTGACAGATGCATCATTATAGGACGTAGCCACAATCAAGTGACGCGTGAGATTATTGAGGCTGATGCCATTTTGAAATGTGAAAAGCTGTGCGTAAGCACACCCTCTTTGGCTTTATCAAGCAAGGAACGTGAATTTCTAAGATTATCAACACTGGTTCAATGAACTGCAATCGCATGCTTATAGTTATTTTTATTTTTTATTTTTATTTTTGTTTGCTATGTCACGAGTGCTTTGAGCGGGCTATATAATGTGCAATAGGGTCATGAAATAAAAACAGTTGGAAGTTAGCGCTCACCCTGTCACCTGTCCCTTTTTTCCCTTCATACTCAAACTGAGTTGCGCTACAGGAAGTCACGAATACGATGCACCAACTTGCCCAATCCGCAGTACTTCTGAATTCGTGATGTTGAGATAAAAGCGCAGAGAGTTTCTAAATAAAAAACCAGAGGGAAAAGTGGCGCTAGTGTCTACGGGGGTTCTCCTGAACGTCGCCTCAACCTACATGGGAATGATGGGAAGTACAGGCTTCGGATTGACTTCTGTCTTGAAACTGGTGGCGTTTGCATGCGGCGCAGTAAACGAAGCTGTATTAAAACATTTTCGTGCAAAAATTAATTTTATTTATGTTGTGTTTTATATAATGCATAATACATTGAATAAAGTTTGTATGACTTTGAGATTGAAGCATGGTTTACCACCAGGGTATGCATTGTTCTGCCTGATTTAGCGCCATTGAATAATTATTTATTTACTTTCACAACAGCAATAACAACCGTGCATGTGCTTATATAAAAATACTCATCAAATATTTGTGGGAATAAAAATTTTGTATTATGAGAAAAGTGTTGCGCCTTTGAGAGAAATGTTACAAGTGTCGTCTGCTACGACGCCTGCTCGATGCGAACACGGGGAAAGTGAACTTTTCTCGCAGACGCACTTGCGTCTGCGCAGACGCACTTGCGAACTCTCTCGCTTATTCGAAAGGCTGCATCGGCTGTCACGATTGATGAACGTCTTCGAGTACTTTTAAACACATCTGCTGCAGTGCTATCTTGGACGCTTGTGGCCTCTTACGAGCATGCTTCACTATATTTTATGTTGACGTACCGCTTCTTCTGAAGTGCGCGCCAGCAACTGTTATGTCGTGGCTTTGCGCTTACGCGTTTTGCGACAGCAGACTACAGCCAGGAAGCAGCAACGTTTCCTACCACAAGTAAGTTTGTGTTCTCAAATGTCCTGAAACAACCATTTCAATGAACACATAAACGAGTAATGTGCAATGAAGCCCTCAATCAAATTTGATTGTCAAGCCAGTAGAAGAGCAACTATGTAGCAAACAAACTGCTTTATGCAAGCAGTCAGCAGTCTTTCCATTGCACTCTGCATCATGAGCAGAAAAAAATTACTGGCAGCTTAATTAAACACCCAGCATATGTCCCACTGCGGATTGTAGCACCTGCGCTTGGAGCAAAACTAGCGAAACCAAAACTGACAAAAAAATACCTCTAGACTAGTTCGCCAGTCAACAGAATACCAATCCGTAGCCTGTACTTCCCATCATTCCCATGATAGTTGAACGATCGCAGCGCCACATTGCCCTCTAGTTATAGTAATATGAAACTCTATGTAAAAGCCATCTCTAGTACCACATGCAGAACTGACTTAGAGCCTTGTAGACATCAGGAAAATCGCGGTTTTGTCCAACTCTAAAGCCAAACACGTCACATGCCAGATGCGTTTCTGTGGTCGTGGGATGCGCCTTCCGTTAGGGCTTTTCTTCATTGACTCAAATGTATCTGATCTCTGAGGTCTGATGCGCTTCGCGTCGCGCAACACAGACAGATAAGCAGTCAATGAGTTGATAAGGGTGATAAAGGGTCGAGGGATCACATGGGTCTCACCATGGTTGATAATGGTTCAACGTAGATGACTGAGGTGCTAAAAGCGAAAGGGCTTATAATGGTCAGAGCAATTTTGATAAAGTTGGTAAGGACTGATAAAGGTTGTATCAAGTCTGATAAGATTGTTAAAGACCAATAAGGGTTGATACTGGTCGGATCATGTCCGATAAGATTGAGAACTACCAATAAGGGTTGAACCGAGTCTCATAAGGTTGGTAAGGTTGATCTATAAAGGTTGATAAAGGTCGAATAAAGTCCGATAAGGTTGATAACGATGATAAGGGTTGAAAAAGGTATATAGTGGTTGGATCATGTTTATTAATATTGAAAATTACACTGGACTGCATGGAGATGAGCAAGTGGCACAATGCTTAAGGCTCATTGATACTAGGCCCACCCGACACCGACGCCTACAAGAGAACGACAAGACAACGCCGCCGCCGCTGATAGGCTGACTAGTCAGCAGACTGTGTCGCTGATAGGGATTATGTCACATTAAGCCGATGCGATCGATGACAGCGATTTGTCGCAGTGTGACAGCATTTCGTGACGCTGACACCGATAAGACCTCTCTGCCATCTGTCGTTCTGCTAGAATTCGTGAAATTTGCCGCAGACCGAAAGCATCGCACCGACAACAAGATTGCCGCAACAGCTGCGCTTTTATATATACTTCATCGTGCCCAAAATCAATAGAAACATACTTCCGAAGCTGAAATGCATGATCGTCAGCCCTTGCCAGCAGTCTTGTGTCGAGCTAGAGCCGGTTCCGACATTGTTAAGCGGAGAACCTACCTGCAGCTATGGGGTTCGTGCACGTATACCCACAAATGCAGGCCTGAAATAGCGTTCCGGTCATGCTAGGTCGATAGAACGTTCATATCGGTCTCTCGAGTTCAGTATAATTAACTTCTGCCAACAAGAAGCGGGAAGCAACAGACACGGCACGGAAAACGAGACCCTGATACCAAAATCAACAGTGAGAGCCGTTTACGATGCCCGGCTGCTGATATCAGATCCTCTCTGGGTGATGCGACGATTATTGTAAGCGCAAATCTGTATTTTTTGCAGCACTTCGTCAGTATTTCAAGTCAGCGCTACATGGTTCCCCAATAGTTTCCACAAGAACGTTGATTTCCGCTACATTTGAAAGCAAACCGAGCAAACCACGAATATAAACAAATGCTTCTTGTGGCGCCTTCTATAGAGAAACAGCAAGCAGAAACAAGGACGCACTGATAAAGTGTCGCCTCTGAGATCTGATGGCGCTTATGATCACAGGGGCTATATGTCCAGCGTATATTGCGGCCTTAGTTAGGCCTAATGGACTAAGAAACCAAGAATGGAGCTCGGAAACAGCGCCAAGTTCTCGCTAATATTTTGTTGTCGAAGCATCATTACTCAAATTGAAAGCAAATACAGGTGCCTGTTGTGAGCGATAGTAACAGACATTGGAGGACGAGGACTTCGTAGATCCGATGCGGCCGGCTTTGCCCTCGAAGGCGCCACGATGTTCAGTCGTGTATGGTCGTGTCGTTGCAGTGTGACAAGAAAATCGCCTGGCTCTCTGCCGACGAGTCCGTTTCCGTCGACGCTCCGCCGACAGGACCATCAGCGATACGTCTGCAGACTCTTGGTGTCGGTGCAGGTTGACAGGCGTGCCGACAGGACGTAAAATGCTAACGCCGCCAGTCGGCAGGCCAAAATTGGCGTCGTGTCGGCCTGGTGTGAATGAGCTTTTACAAATACTTAGACAACTCCAGTAGAGTTTCTGCTTATTTTTTTTTGTGATGACAGAAGTTTTATATGGTTCCTAATTTGGTTTCTTACAACTGCCCACGGAAGGCAGAGCTAGTTTTGGTTTCAAAGAACATGCGTGCTCCTAGCGGTTGCCGGACATCCCAAGTTATTTTTTATTTCTCTTTTTGTGAATGTTAAATCGGCCAAAGCACGATAAATAGTCGTCTTCGTGCGTCCGTCGAGCTTGCCTCCACTCACCCTTGCCGCTCGCTTAGCGATTTCACAAGTCGGATAGCGCTTGGTCATCTGCTTCGGTTGTCGTACCAAGTATGAAGGTGGCAAAGATAAGACAGAGAGGCTTGATCAGGCGTGCAACCAGGTCAACCAAGCATTAGATGAAGATGGCTAAATCGGGGCATCACATGTGTTGCGTGGCTCTGTGGTGTTTGAACACCGGGAATTCCAGTTCTGCCAAGTTTTTCGGGTTTCCTAATGACAGCAGGTAAGCACAAGTATTTCACTTTATTTTCTGAGCAGCTATTCATTTTGCATGAGTAAATCAGTTATGTAGAAGCCTGAGTGGACTGACATAGGAGCAGTGTCGCTCGACCCATACGTCATGACGGCAGCCCATCTGCTGTCGGTGAAATACTTGTGATGAAGGTCTTGAGTGGGGCGTGTCTGTTGGGGTATACATTTTGTTCACTTTTTACTATACGCGCAGATGCATGTAGCCAGTTTAAATTTGTGGGTCTTCTCATGATGTCAATGAAATACATGTACTGTACTTTACCCCTTTCTGTAAGCCACAAATTGTGTGCGCCGTCGTAACATACGTGATAGTCAAGTTCCGTGTGATTAGCCCCTGATGGTTAAAGCTGATTCACACTATGCCGACACGACAACGATTTTTTTTCCAGGACGGAAAACACTGCCACCAACAGTCAGCAGACCAAAATCGGTGCTGCGTCGGCGAAGTGTAAATCAGCCTTTAAGTTTCGCATTGGTTTAGATCTTCTGGAATCTATGTTCGGTCATCATGTATACACTTAAGTTGTGAATGAAAATTGCTTCTGCAGACTGATACTTGCCCGCTGCGTGGAGGTCAGTCTTTTTCCAGTACGGAATGTGCGAATAAAAACGAAAAAACTGTCAAACTTGTGTTCAGTTTTGGCTGGCCGAGAAATCGGCTACTTTAGTTGATCCACTTCACAACGCACGAACAAAGTTAGCGATTGATGGTGCCAGGAAGTTATTTCCAGTTGGCTACCCCCCCCCCCCCTCTATTTTTGTGGGCTAGTTGAAGTATAGCCTTAAACGTAGCCGCAAGATAGGAATTTCAAAGCAACTACTTTCACGAAATGACGAAATGTAATGTATTAACCGCGAATATTGGCAATTAGCGACGGATTTGTTATATAAATATTCTTCATTATAATTGCTTGGCACTGGTGCGTACGAGCGATGTCCCAGTGGTTTAAAATTGAATAACAGCTTGCAGCGTAGACGTGGCAGAAAGAAAGCGCTTCTTAAACACGGCACATTTCAGCGGGTTCTGCTCCGCGATTTGGCCAATGTCGCCGCGGCCGGCGGACCTGCAGGAGAGCACGAACACAGCCCGCCTGCCTGCGAAGCGGGGAAAGTAGGGCTTCCGCGGCAACTCTCCTCCTTCCGGCAGCGCGCCCTCTCCCTCTACTTTCTGACCTCATCAGTGACGTCATAGAGGCATTGTTTTGTTTGTGAATTATTTCCAGTAAGATATCCGGCAACCGCTAGTGGTGGAGGCGGCGCTGCCGCCACGTATCGGCTAAAATCTTTATGTAGTAAATAGAGTGTACTATACAATGGTATTCTAGTGCGCTCAAATAGTAAAAAGTACCGCCATCTACGTTTTCCTCCACCGTCTCCTCTCGTAAAGCGCTTGTTCTTTTCTTTAATTTTTGCCTGCGAAAGCAAGTCGACGTTGGCGCTCCGCGAAAGCCCCCGTTGAAGCTTTCAGGCCGGGCACGCGCCGCCGCCGCGGCTGGCGTCGGCGGCTGCGCAGAGTGACTTTCAACATGGCTCTGAGGCGGAAAAATGCAAAATATAAAGAAGTGAAAGCGCGCGCTATCATCGTCCAATCGGAGATGGCGTTACTTTTCCGAAGGTATAGGGACTTTAGTATTGGCACGGGACCGAGCGCACCAACGGAGCTATCGGGAGTTTCAGGCCCCTGTCTTACAATATATGCACGATTGGAACATGTTTACACGCCAGGGTTAATGCTCTGGCTATTTGAAACACACCTACCCCACAACGCTTCTTTACAATTCCCAAGAAATTGTTTAGCGTTGGTGCTAGTCACGAGAGACTATAGTTAATTTATTGCCCTTGAGTAAAGTTTTTTTTTTTTTCAAGGCATCTCTCCAACTTTTTTCTCAACAGCCTAATACATCGAAGAATAGCGTATTGGTAGCAGTAAGCAAAGGGAGTCTGAATATCTGACGAAGCTTACACTCCTTTCAAGAATACGATGTCATTGCTAATTTTTAATCGTTATTTTTTTCCAAGAGTGGGCTCCTCCTCACCATTTTCGTAACTGCCTATCGGACTCCGCGGACATTGGCTATCACACAGTCAGCTGGCAGTAGTTTACGCCAGATGGTGTTAACAGGAGTATTCTAGAATAAACGAGCTGATCCTCCCTCCCCTGAAGAAAGGGGAAAAAATGCATGTGTTTAACTCGACGCCTTTGTACTCCGTTGGGCTCTATTTAGTGCCGTGCTCGCCCATACCGACACGTAGGCATCACGGCTCTCTACTCTACGCACGTGGGCATAGCCGCTGCATCATTTCGATTTCGATTCTGCGGTTTGTTAAGACGTTATGCTCCTAATATTCTAAGTCACTTAATCACAGGTGTTTGATGTTTATTCATTCGTTTTGTGGCTGAAATATATTGTGTCTCTGGGCGTAAACATGTACCGTGAAACAATAGTTTAATAAAACATATCTTTATAGCGACATGATGTACAAAAACTGTTGGAGTGGTAACTTTATTACACTATTTTAAAGCTCCATGTACACTTTCATGCTCTGATAGAAGGCGCGGCAGAGGCTAGTCGTAATTTCAGCGCACGCTCACTTATCCTTAAAATCGGGGCTTTGACACGGTGGCGTCAGAGAAATGTGGGGTACTAATGATGCAAATGACGGAATCGTCCAGATAATTCTCTAGAACACAAAATTGTTGGTTTTCATAGTCTTTCTGACGATCAAAATTGGCGCTAACCATGAGACACATAAGACAGAATAGTTGTCTCATTGTCAGCGCTAATTTTCGTTGTCAGCAGCAATTCTCCGCTCTCAATTCTGCACAAGCGCAAAGCAAACGAGAAGAAAACAGAGGCCATGTGAAGGACAAGCTGGGACTTCAAAGCTAATTTTATTGAACAGTGTGATGCATTTATTCAAGGAAACACTTTTACGAAGAAAGTACAAGTAAAACAGAGTGAAAATCAGTCAAATCGAGAAACTACAATCTAACTGAGAAATCTCCGTTATTGCAAAACGTTCGACTGGATCGGTAGCTATATTTTGTGAGATTATCAAAATGTGTTTACATTATCATCTTTCAGTTTTAATATGACAGAGTGTTTTTATTATTTTCCAGTTTCCTCCAATATTTTTGAAGTGGCATATATTAAAATGTCTTTATGCTACACGTGCCTCCGAGTTAAAATTATTTCCATCACTTATGCGTCAAAATATCAAACCACATCTCTGCTATCTATATGTACTCTACTCCGATAATTCTTGCGGTGAGTGTAGGGGCTCTAACGTCTAGAAATAGGCATTTTGTCCTAAACTGCCGAGCGTACACCGTATTTTCAGTCTGAGAACTGAAGCGTAAGTTTCAATCCAGTTTCATTTATAAATTCCCTTATGCAGCTCCGTCATGACATTTTCAAATAGCCACGGTAATGAAGGTATGAGTTATTCTCCTCGCGGTTTTATGAAGGGGTGTGTCATTGATATATTTATCGACGACGCTGTTTTCGTGATGAACGACGATTCCTTTGTAAAGCGTTCTAAAAATAGACCTTAATTTTTTGAAATTGTGCGTAAGCCGTGATAATTTATTCAGTGGCAGGTGAATCGATCTCATGTCTTGCGTAGTTTAGCAAAAATAAATGGTAATATTTTTCAGAGTGCGATGTTTTGTGCAATATAATAACGAAACAATAGCAATACTTATTTATAGGGTACGATCAGTATTTGTGGGGTGACTACACGCTCATTTTGTACCAGACATGGCTGCATTCGCTGTATGAAATCACCCTGCTAGCGACATCAATCGGCGCATTTGGTGTACGTTCTGCCAGAACATTTGCCGCCAAAATGTTCATCTTCGTAAACGTATCAAGATGCTGAATGGCGGACGCAGACACAGGCACAGGTCCGCAGACACACTCGTTGAGTCATGACGCCAGTGTGCTGCAGCAAAAAAATTAAGGAGAAAACTTGGTCAATGGCTCCCAGATCGTGTCCATGGGAATGTAGTCCCCCGGTCATACACTAAGGTATTCTATTCACCTAATAAAACTCATCCGCTAGATGGCAATACAGTGCACTCACAAGTTTTACCAGCCACTTTCAGTTTACCCTGTATAATAAAAGTACGCTGTGCTGGGCTATGGCTATAACTATTAACGGTATTCGCAGACAAAATAATTGCTGTGCGCCCTAGCCTGAACGCCGCGAACTTGACTCAGAGAGCACTGTTTGATCACGTGGTGCTAACCTGCCTTTTGAGCAAATTACTATGCAAGAAAATGTTTTCACGCAGGCTCCGTATTCCCAGGTCATCCAGGTGCTTTTCTTGGCAATATTAGTTTTTAAGGTGCTTATAACATTTTCATAGGAAAGCTTTTCGAATACCTTGTATCAACTTTTTCTGAAGTCCCCTTTCATACTACGTTACATCATCACTTATCCCTAATACATACAGCCAAATGAAAAAAAAAACTTGAAATGATGCCTACTCATTTTCACAGTTCCTTCATATTACAATGTCGAAACAACGTCAGCCTTTCAATAAATACTTACTATACCACTTACATTGCTCAACAGTAGAATTGTTGAAATAGGTAATAATGCGGTGTGAATTACTGACAGTTCAATGCAACAACCTTAATCTTTGAGCCTTCTATGTTTGAAACGGAGGAAGCACCGTGCTCCGGGTGCGCGGTGCGGTCGCGTTGTCATACGCTGCTTTATCTGGAGATTTTATTGTCTATTATTTCTTGCGTTCCACGCTATGTTTTTTCAATCACTGCCATCGAGCAAACGCAGGGGAGCGAGAAACTCAGGCCAGCCTGCTTAGCACCCCTGGGGAGCCATAGCGTAAAGCTACTATAAACTTGTCTATTCCATTTCTGCTATAGGCCCGCCACAATTGGCCAAAATGTTTTCAAATCACATCCAGTTCGCTTGTCCGTCACCCAACGTCAGGAATCTGCAAAAGCTCATCATCTCATTCATCCTTTCATTCATTCATTTCAAAGTTAATTCATCCTTTCAAACTGCTGTATCTAACATTACATAATGATTCGTCACTCATCTCTGTAACGCCATCAGGCATTGATAGTATGTTAAATAAATAAATAAATAAAATCTGATATGACGTGTACACACCGATTATGCATGATTAGACTGAACAAAAGAAAAACAATCATTTCCGATTGTACGCCTCCTTGCCATCTATCTGCCCTCCGCCATTGGTGAAAAGGTTTCGGGCTGCGCCCTCTTCGCCTGTCTGCCACGCCACGAGCGAAAACCGCTAAAAATCACCGCGTCAAAGTGACGTGTACCACATTAAAGATGCATAAGTACGCCGAATAAAATTAGTTATTTTCGGAATAGCCGGGTGCTGCCACGTTCCGAAATGAATAAAAGATGGCTGCGTGCTGATCACTTTGGCACTGGCTACTCGCAGCTGGCAGCAAGATATTTAAGTACCATAATAAATTCGTGTGACAGTATGACATTACCGAGCCCTTTCGGCAGGTACACGACATCGCTCTGCTAAATTTTCTTCGGTGAGGATCTGTTTGAGCTGCATTTTTGTACTTCCGTTACACACCGTCGCGAATTTATGCCATACACTGCATAGTAAGCAAGAAGAAGCTGGCCAATCGCAGACTCCGGCACATCCTCATCAGGTTATCTATTTTCCCTGCGCTAGCCCAGCCCCACCAAAAGTCTCTTTACTTCTGTGTAGTACTCACATCTAGTCAGCCAATTAGGTAAGAAACATTTGTCAACTGGCCAATGCTATTCGCTTTGAAAGTAATCAAATTGGCCTCCTATGAAAGGGGAGAGCGCTTTATTGACCTCTTCAACCAACGCGGGGAGGCAGGGCCCGATGCTGGCGTCAGCGGTTACGTAAATTTCACTCCAGGAAATGAAATAAAAGCAGATTGGAATAGTTTTACGATACCGGCCTCGGGTGAGCATATTCAACGCGGGACAACTGCCTTTCCAGGGCAGCCGCTCTGGTATCTTAGCTAACCATGATGCTAGAAGACCGCAGAGTGAGGCCGAATGATACTACAAGATGAAGCACAGGGGTTCTGAGTATAGCAAATCAGCAAATAAGAACACTAATTTTTGCCTCTAGGTTGCCGGATTGTTAATGCTAGCGATGTCATCGGCAAGATCATCCCAATGTTTTTTGGAACGTGGCAAATCAGACGAGGTAAATGAAATATTCCGACCAAACATGCAGTGGCAGAGGACATGATTCCGCAGGCGCCGAGATGTGCAGAATGGACGATGAGAGGCAAGGTGGACGGCTGCTCACTATGAATAATTTCATGTAGGGGTCAAAGTAACGCTGAATTCTGGTGTGATTTCCAAGATTTTAAGAATTATGAGAACTTAATGTAAGCTAAGCTCAAATATGTGTTGTAATCTCTGGAAACGAAGCGTGCAGCGCGGTGTTGGATTGACTCGAGAATGTAGATTAAGTAGGCCTGGTGAGATAACAAAATTAAAGCAGCGAATTCTAGTTGGCGCGATTTGATATGCAGGCGTTATTTTTTTCTGTGTGTTCAGTACACGACAAGCTAGGTGTTAGAAGGATGCCAAGGTCCTTGTATAAGGATGCACGAATGACGAGGCTGTTGTTAAGCGAGTGACCACAGGTGGAACGCAAATGTTCACCTGTAAATGTATTCAGAGCAATTTGACAAGCTAAACAACAGTTATTGTCGTGATCAAGAGCTTTTTCAAGGACGATAGGATCCTCGAGTGAGTGTATTTGACGATAAATAACACAGTCGTCTTCACCTAGCTGAATGGTTGGCGTAATTTCGGAACGCCGGCCTTTAACACAAATTTAGAACAGTAAGCGTCCAAGTACACTTCCCTGTTGTACTGCGGATGTTACACTACTTCGCAATGTAAGTGTGCGACCGCTATTTTTTTCGCGGTCACGAAAAAAAAATGGAATTGCCCTTCACAGCTGAAAGTGCCCTTGTTTGCATAAAGGGGAACCCATTCATCAACGACAGAACGCGTCGCGACTCTCGATCGTGTGAGTACGTCTTCGTCTATTATGAAAACTTGTAACGCCCTCTGAAAGCCGGCTTTAGACAGCAGGTCTGTCGTGCAACTAACCACACCCAAGCACTATTCGGACTGACTAGAAAGGCTGACCAGAATTTTTATCTCTAGAAGAGTTGAAACCCAAATGTGTTGTATGAAACTTTTACTTTTTGCTGTATTTCCTGTGCGGATAACATTTATATGTACGTCATGCAGGCATGTGTTCTTGTTCTGATGAAATGTATTGTGAGTACGGACAGACGTACACATAATCTAATCTCAGTCGGCGTGATGTTTTCAGTCAGCTCTGCCTCCACAGCGTGAGAAAAGTTTTTCTCGTGTATTTTCACTGAACGCAACACGGTTCACAAAGTGCAATGGCAAAGTGAAGAAAGGCACTCATTTGCACCCACTTTAATAATGTCTGTAGACGAGGAAAGACTTGCAGCAGCTTTTTAGCAGGTAGCAAAGCGCCACGAATGAGGCCACGAAATATTTTTATTACTTTCTTGTTTTGTTTTAGAATGTTTGGTATTAAATTTCATATCTCCAAGTCAATTTTTCAGAATACTCGTGTCACTTTGGAATGAAAAAAATTCCATTTTGAACACCCCAACTCACTGATTTTCGGTGTCCGCCTTGAAGCCTTCTTGCTTGGTCGTCTTTCTTTCGCAGACGCCTTCGACGACCACGAACTGTGGCTGCCGGCAGGAGCAGTGACCCTCGACACATTTAGCCATTCCCCGACACGGCGTGTTGTCGTCACACGTTCCGTTCACTTCACCTGCTGCGCGATCCAGTCGCATCCACCAGCGTAAGCTTTGGGACAATTCTAACCACGAACCGAGATGATCATTTCTAAGTTTGCATATAAAAATAGCCGCACACAGTTTATCAAGTGTGTAGCCGCACGCGAAGGAAGATCCCGCAAGAAAAAAGAAACCTGGAAGAACATGCCATATCCATTTATTTTGCGTCGATACGTCGTCGTTTAAAGAAAAGCATCATACTGCGACAGGTGATTTTTAAAAATTCCATAAAACTGAAAAATGTTCACCCTGTATATAAACTATGTTGTAAGAGACGCCGAGTTAGATTTTTCTGCGCTTGAACGCATATCGAAATTTTATTTCATGGTCACCTAAACTACTTTAAAGAACTCGGTCAACGAAGCAAATTTCTGTCCACAAGATTTTGTAACATTGTTAGGTCATCGCCATGGCAAAGCTATTAGGCTGTTCTTTACTACACTGCTCACTGTTATGCGGTTCAGTTTGTAATATGAGGTATCTAAATGATCCTGACAGCAGACAAAACCTCACGGCAATTCTTTACGAGCATTGCGTTCTTGATTCATAAAATTTTAAAGCATCTCTCCTAATGTGTCCTCTGTTACTTTGGTCGTGACAACTATAACAATTAAGTGCCACATGCACAATGAAAGCAACATTGTTAGCCTAGTTTGCACAAGTAAAGGAGTGCTCCTCTGAGGAAAACTCCCGATTGCCATACTTACGCTCAGCGTGGTCGTAGATATGAGTGTGAGAAACTGTACCTGGATGGTTCGAGGCAAAGGGAAGGAGCAGGTCCCATATTAAGAAAACAACTATTACGATAAAATTGTTCGTAAGAGAACTTTCAGGCAATCTTATTGTAGATATCTCATTAGTGCCAAATGTGTCAGCCAATGGCAAAGAGGGCATACGAATGAGAAACTTTGCGACACTAGCACCAGATCTAATCTAAGATCACTTCATGTTGTTCTCGACTACTGATTCCTTGAAGTTTTAGCGCAAGCGTCAATTTGACGACAAATTTAAGCCATACAATGACGTACAGCGATTTCTTCATTGCGATAGGCTTGATATTTTTTAATATAGAAGCGCTAGTAACAACCGGTAGCGGCGCGACAATTGCATGAAACCGGCAGCGGCTGAAGAGGATGACAGTCGGCCATGCACGAGTTAGATCAAGAACGCACCAGGCTACGGGGTCCTAAACGACGATACGCCTCTACACCGGCGAGTAGCATGTTAGGCGCGAAATAATGACGGTGAACGATAGGTATTAGTAGATAGCAAATAACCGTGAACTATGCTTGCCAGTACAAGTGAATAGACAAGACTGCACTTCTTTTTCAGGTTGCCGCAGCGCCGATTGGTTAAGGCTGCACTAATATAGATATATCCTGGCAGTTATTGCGTGCGCAGTAGATTTTATCACATTTCACTAATTTGTATCATTATTGCATAAATTAATTTCTAGTGGCATAAGGCTAAAATGTAATCTGTCCAGAAGCTACCGCTTGTGCAAAACAATGGCTCATGAAAAGAGCGCTTTTCTGAACATTATTTTCTCTCTATTGTTGCTTGTTTGGAATACCAATGTTGCTCATACAGACGGGGACGCCACAAAGCACGTCAACACACCTACGTTTGTGCCTTCTTGAGTCCTCGTCTATATGCGGTAAATTTGCTTTCCAAGATCCCATGCCTCAAAGCACTCATGTCAACACTGTTGTTTATCATCACTTAAAGACAGCAAAAGTGCTTGCGTGTTCCGCATTGTCTTCAGCTTGTTCAAAAGAAGTAATCTTGAGAAGGATGTTGCTGCTTTACTTTCCAGTTTCTTTCTGAGAATTCAGTTTTCCTTTCTTTGTGTAATAATAGTTCCATTTCTTTAAAATAATACATTACTAAAATGTTTTAAACGCCAAGAAAAAGAACCGTAAAAGTTTAGAAATTTGAGTCGCATATATTTCCTGTTCTCGTCTATTTCTTCTTGTAGTGTGTGATTTGACAGAAACATTTCGTTTATTCGTTTCACCTTACTTTGCAGACAATAGTGGTTAGCATATTCTAAAAGGGGAGTATTTTTACCCCTATTAGAATAGGGGTAAAATATAAGCCGACACATCCCACGCCTTGTGGGAATCGGTGTTATGCGAAGCAGTGTGCGGGAAGCCTACCAAGTTAACGAAACGACCATGAGAGCACCAAGACGTAGGCGGCTCTTTCATGACCTACATGACACGCATGTCATAACATTCATGTCATGAGTCCACAGAAGTCCCTTTAGCTACACCTAAGAGACCTTAAGGCGAAAGCCTTGTCACGCTCATGACTGCTACCATCAACCTTTAGCCTTTTCCTTCACTTAGTGCCATATCCCAACCCAATATTCCATTGTTTTTTTAGTGTTAATCTTTGTTTGCTGTCATTCTCAGCTATGCTGAGTCATGCACACGACTATGATTTCTACCATCATCTTTTAGAGTTTCCTTCACTTAGTGCCCACGCCCAAACCCATTTCAATGGTTTTTAAGCGCTAATATTTTTCGCTGGGTCATTGTCATGACCTACATGACACGCATGTCATGACATTTACGTCATGAGCTATCCCTTATGTAGGTCATACACTCCTGTCGTACTATGTCAATTTTGGCACCTACCAAGTTATCGTAACGACCGTGAGAGCACCAAGACGTAGGCGGCTGTTTCATGACCTACATGGCACGCATGTCATGACATTCACGTCGTGACATATCACTGATGTTCGTCATATACTCTTTTCATAGTAAGCCACTTTTGGTACATACCAAGTTAACGAAACGACGATGAGATGTAGGCGTAGGTGGCTAGATAGATAGATAGATACTGTGAAAGTAGCAAATGTTCGCCAAATAATGCTTCGCATTTTAAAATAAGAACAAATAATTAGATTGTGGTATTTGGGTGTAATAGATCAGAAATATATAGATCAGTACGCCGAAGAATATGTGAGATGTGACAACCCACCTGACAATACTTCTGGCGCCAAAAAAACGGGACTGCGCGAGACATCCAAGTATCCACTCTATGAGTTCATATAGACATGCTCTGAGTGGAATCCCTCGGCGTGATTGCCGCTACATCTTATGGAGAAACTAAGTCTGATTGGCTAGCGCATACGAGATCAATATGCCTATACTTGTGTGGCTGGTGAACCTGTAAACAAATACTAATTGATGACCTAAACAGGCGAACAAATCTCAATTAGCAAAGTGTAGTGATGAAAATTTTTTTTCACTTTATCATGCGCGGACCACTTCACGTAAAAAAAAAATTGACACTAACAGAAACACTAGTTTTTCAAAATATAATATGTGTTCCTTTTATGGCAAGAATGCTCTGTAGCAAAAGTAGTATTTTCAGATTTTTTCTTTCTTTTTCTTCGCATTCACTTTTTACGGTGTCGCAGTCTAGAGCTCGTTCTGCTCAAGAACTTCTTTTGCAACTCCGCGCTGCTCTTAGGTCATCTTGTTCTTCTCTAATAATTCCAGAAGTACAATGTGCAAAGCGCTGTTCGGTTTCAAATCCCCGTACAGTTCCAGTGTAGCACCAAGGCTAGTCTTTGTCTGGTCTGGTTTTTTCGTTAGTTTAGGTATTTTTACGCGAATTGCATGCCTTTTGAAGATATCCAAAGATGATTTCTAGCATGAACAACCCATAAAGGTTTCAAGTAGATTTGTTCTGCGCACTGTCAAATTTAAGACATTACTCGTTAAACTTCTGAGCCCTAAGCTGCTATCCTTCGTACTCTGCCAGGCTAAAATATTTCAGTGCCCCCAAGGAACGCTAAATAGTTGACATGACCATGCAGTTACGTAATTTATCGGAAGCAAATATACACTCAGGGCATTAAAACGTTACGCAAATATTAATAAAATATTTTTCCTTAGTGGTGTTTGTGAAGAATGCGTTCTAGACCTTTTGATACTCTGGGACAGCGAAAAGTACATTTTTGTTGCTTATTCACGCCTCTATGCATACTTACTTGGTTTCGGATCTACCAGTGCTGTAGAAAACGAATTGAAGAATATTGTAGGATACTCCTTAAAAATGCTAGTACTGAAGCTAATGAAGCACACATAGTTCCCAACTGCAAATGAATGTCAACACAGAGTTTCTAACTTTTAAGAAACAATATTTCCAACTTTTCACCTATGAAGCAGTGTGGACCATTCGAGACTTGAAGCTAGCAGCGACACTTACTTGAGAAAAATATTCAAGCTGTTGTTATCAATGCACACACCTACCAATGCATACAAATAATAGCAGTTTATGTGCATATAAAGCAGAATCTGAGGATCATGGGTCTCCATAAGCAATTCTTTTTTCCGTGAAAGGTATGAATAGATTGCGCTTTTCTTATAGCCTCATTTATATGAATAAGTTCGGTGCGCCTTTTCGCCACCTCGCGCCCCCACCCAGTCAATCCACAAATCTATCAGAATATATCATTCTTTCTTGCAGGACACGAATCCTTCGAGTTCAATAGTGATTCTCATTTCCAGAATTGGGCATTGCGTTTTTGTGACCGTTTTCGTATTGTAACGGTATAGTGACGGTGAACAACCACAGTAGCACAACGCAAGTGACGGAATTAACGGTTTATTGGGTGAACCTGGGCCCAATGAAAGAAGTAACACTCAGAGTAATGATAACGGCGAACACACTCGTCGGATTTCAAAATTCTGAATTGCGGAAGGAGCGCGTCAGCTGTTATACATGACTCGTCGATTATTTAGGCGCAATCGCTGGTGACCGCGTGCCTTAAATAATGTACTACACAATTCGCGTTGCGCATGCCAGGTTCCTTGACGACAGAGAACAGATAGAACCAACTATAAACTTAGAGATACTTCCGATACGGAGAGGCGCGTCTTGCGCCGAACGATAACAGTGTAACACAGATTGGCCCTTTAAAACGTAATGTTCCCATTGCAGTATGACAAAGCATCAATCTTACCTTAATAAATTATCGCTGCATTGTTCCTGATTATCTTGCTATTTCTTTTTTTGCATTTTGCTCTTATGATTGTGTTTACTAACAGAAGCTCGCAAATTTTTTTATTGTCGGCAACAACGCTTTATTTGGTGTGCACTGTAACAACTGAAACAGCGACTTTCACTGCCCAAGGAACCATCTGCACACATAATGAGAGCATACAGGCAGGTGCTCCCATTTATATAACGTTTCGCGCCAGGCAATATACCTGAAAATTGTGTGCGGTTTCTCTTCAATTTGAAGCCCTGGAAGGAATTGTCAGCGTTGATGCATTATGAAAGAACTCAGAAGCTGAGAACATGGCAGCTGACAATGCAACGCAGAATGATAGCTGAATATATCTAATTATATAAAGAAGATGGTTGTACAGATTACACATAGCATGGGGACCAACCACGTTCTTGGTCAGATCAAGTGGGAGATCTACATACGTACAGTCAACCACAAAAGATTACAGACCACGGGATCTCACAAAACGTTCAATTTCCGAGAAGCGTGTAGCAGTAGTAAGTAAAACCGAACATTACAATGTTCACATATACTGGTAGAGGCTGTAAATGTGATTACAAGACTGCGTTGTGAGGATGCGCAAATATTCAGCTTTTTTCTCACATCTCGTGTTCCATAAAATGTTGTGGTTTACTGTACGTGTCATCGTATGCATTGTGCAGATAACGTTGTTATACGTTGTTAAAGTAACAAAATGTACATCAATATAAGGACGGCAGAATCTATTGTGGCTCATGGGCAGGCTGCACTATAAACAGTGATATTTGCGGGAATAGGGTGGAATAGGATGACGCAAGACAATATTAATTATGTACAACCGTAGAGTCCTTCCTGTGCTAAATATAATTATATGTTACCTGCAGTGCAGAGTGCAAAGAATTTATAATCATCGTTCTCATCGGCATATGCTTACGCCCACTGCACTACGAAGGCCTCTCCCAGCGACCTCGGGTTATCCCTGTCATGCGCTAGCTCTTTCCACTCCAACTAATTTTCTGCCGTCCTCTATACTGCGCTTCCCTTCACTTGGAACCCAATCTGTAACTCCAATGGTCGACTGGTTACCGGCCCTACGCAATTCATTGCCTGCAAGGTGCCCATTGTTTCTCATAATGTCAACTGAAATATCGAATACCTCCGGTTGCTCTCTGGTCCACGCCGCTGTCTTCCTGTGTATTAACTTTACGCTTAACATATGTCTCTGTCGAGAGTCTTTGTTAATTTCCAAATTTCTGCCCCTCACTTTAGCACCGACAGAATGCAATGATTGTACACTTTTCTTTTCAGCGGCTATGGAAACCTTCTAGTCAGGATTTGGTACTGTCAGCCGTATGCAATCCAAACCATTCTTATTATCCTGTAAATCTCCTTTTCGTGTTCAGGGTTCTCTGTGTGTTTTTGGCCTAGATAAACGTACTCCTCTACAGACACCAGAGGCTGACTCGCGATCATGCCTTCATGTTCCCTTGCTAGGCTATTGAAAATTACATTTGTCTTCTGCAAATTAACCTTAAAACAGCTCTTGCTCTCTCACGGTTGAGGTCATGAATAAGTTCTTGCAATTCACCCCTAGTGTTGCTGAACAAGACAATGTCATATGCTGACCTTCGGTTAGCATATGACAGCCTCATAGCTTGACTAATTCTAAACGTGCAGTGAATTGGAGAGATTCTGTCTCTTGCCTGACCCCTTTCTTGACAGGCAATTTACTACTTTTTTTTTATGCAGAAGCAAGGCAGCTGTGGAATCGTTGTAGATATTTTCAAGATATTCACGTATGCCTGCTGTACTCCTTGGTTATGCAATGCCTCCACAACAGCTGGTATTTCTACTGAACCAAATGTATTTTGATAATCTACGAAAGCCATATAGAGAGGTGGATTGTGCTCCACATATTTCTTGATTACCTGATTGATGACATGGATATGATCGATCGTAGAATATCCCTTCCTATATCCAGCCTGTTCGCTTGGTTGACAGAAGTCAGGTGTTGCCCTTTTCCTATACGAAATAACTTGGTAAATATTTTACACAATACTAAAAGCTAGCTAATGGGCCTGTGACTTGCCCATGTGTTAACGTCTCCCTACCTATGGATTACTATAGAGTTGGCTTAATTCCAGCTTTTTGGTACGCTTGAAGTCGTGCGGCATTGCGTATAAAGGGCCACAAGCTTTTCAAGCATATGTTCTTTATCTTTCAATTATTTGACTTTTATTCTATCTTATCAAGCCGTTTTCCAGGGACATGTCTTGCAAGGCCGTTCTAACTTCATCGCAAATATAGAAGGAGCGTTTGTATATTGTTCATCACTGCTTCTAATGAAGGTTGCTCTGGGTACTGTACGGGACAGCACAGAATTCTTCAGCTGTTTTTATTATACCTTTTTCACTGCGTACACCTTGCCCTATCAAATACAAAGTTTTCTTGTCACTGATTTCATGCTGCGGCAATTTTTTACTGCTTCCTCAATCTTTATGAGGTTTTAATTTCGAATAACGCTGAATTTCTTCTTGTTTATCAGCTCTGCTTATGAGAAACACGTTATTTAAATATAAACAGCACTAAGGTCATGTGCGTAGTTTGCTATATGAGGGATCGCTGGTACCTAAATGCACTTCCCTTTGCCACAGTTGGAAAGTGCCGAAGTCTAACGAAATAAATGCCTACCTAGATCATAACAGATGTACTAGAAGTTTGTGGCGATGAGAGTAAAGTTTGTCGCCAGTGTCTGCCGAAATTAAACTAAGTGTAGTCTAGCACTACAATAAATATTAGATTATGACACGTGTATAAAATATATGGCATCCCTCATTGGGAGGATTCCTTAAGTGGATTCTCTGTCAAGTAGGTAAGAGACCGAAAGCGTCTACCTGTCAATGCGACAGGGAGACCCTGTTGGACTGTTGCGTTGTGGCGTGGCATGAATGCGACATCTTAAAAAAGGTAACTACACTTTTACATTGTTGTCCAGATATATACACAACGTGCTCTTGTAAAGAAATCGCAAACGTACCACTAGGGTAATGTTTATTCCAAGGTGTATTAGATCTAGCATTAAAATGCTGTCATCACCAGTGGAAATCCGTTCCATGCTTCTAGTGTTAAATGCCTTGGCGCAATCTGGTGGGCTAACTCGAAACACTTTCGTGGTTCTCGGTGTCGTCTCAGGCTCAACAACGTCAAAACAAACAATTGATCCCAATAAAAAAAATGTCACAGTTTCGCCCTAAGGGCGAAGCAATGAATGCGATAGCAACACAGCAATGTCATACGAAGTAAGGTGAGCGGCCTTGGCAGCAATATGAATTGTAGTAAACATGAGCTGATTAAGTAAGCAGGTGTGCTGCGGCGTAAGTAGACCGACATGAAGAGAGACTGGATGACCACGAGAAGGCGCGTGTGAAACGGTGGTGTTGATGAGAAGCGCTTACCGTGGGCAGCGCGTGCGAAGGGACACACCTGTAGTGCTGCACTGCCGATCTGGGCAGCATTGCATGTGTAGCGTGCGTTGGAAAATGTGGCCCGACTATTACTAACTGAATGAACAAGCGTGGTGTGAGCGCGCACAAACAAACATGAATAGATCACACTGAATGACTGCAGCCAACGACTGCCAAAACGCTGGCAGCGCAACGTACCTTCCGCGCGGGCGAAGGTATACGTGCGGTCTATCAACGGAAACTGAGCGGCATAAAGGTCAGAGCCGTGTGGAGATAAGAGACGGTGCGGTCGAACGAACGACGAGCGCGGTTGTTGGAAGCGTAGAAGTGCGCCCCCCCCCCCCCCCCCTGCTCCCTCCGGCGCTGGCTTTCCGCTTCCTTGCTTGCGCGTGGGAGATTGAGTGCGTTCGCTCTCCGTGATAGCGCGCGTCCCCCCCACGCTTCCGCTGGGGCATACGGCGCGCGGCGAAGATTTTATCTATACGGAACCTCACGGCGACGGCGACGGCGACGACGACGCCGACGGCAGAAATCCGGTTGAAGTGTCCTTATAATTGCTATCGCAATAATAACAACAACACAACTGCGACGCTTTGGCCTCAGCATGCGATGAGACGAAGAGATGGCTGAATTTACAATTTTTTTTGTCGTGGCTGAGCAAGATACAAAAGCGAATTTTTATCGAAACGGGTGGACTGCTAGGGGCCATGTTGTTCAGCCATCAGGTTGTGCCAGGCGGAAGTCGCCACCAGCACTTTCGGGGGACAAGCGAAAATCCTGGCTGGCCAAAAACCGGCGACGCGACAAGTGACAGCGGCAGATCGCCCACCGCGATGGCAGAACCTGTCACACGTCGCCCGAAATAACGTGCGTCTGGTTGCACCTTCAATGTTGTCAGATGCTTTGTTTTTACTTCGTGAAAGATGCAAAGTCACGAAACATACTGCCTACTTGCATCGGCATTATGATGTGCGTGATTCTTTTTTTGTGAATTTCTGCTCGCAGCTGCTAAAGCAAAAAAAAAAAGACCGCAATTATGTTAGCCCATCACGAACTCAGTTCTCACGCAGTCTAAGATACATCGTTATGCACGCAAGAACTCCCTGAAATCCGCATTCAATTTTTTGTGGACACATTGGCCGGTATGCACGAAGAACGATCACAT
Source organism: Dermacentor silvarum (assembly GCF_013339745.2). Classification (NCBI taxonomy): domain Eukaryota; kingdom Metazoa; phylum Arthropoda; class Arachnida; order Ixodida; family Ixodidae; genus Dermacentor; species Dermacentor silvarum. The sequence goes on from NC_051163.1 coordinate 74,241,471, forward strand.
TTGACACCTTCCTCAACGATTTCACTATATAAGTTAACGCGAAGGACGTTTTTGCAGATAACACGTGCGGGTGAAACTTGAGGCGCAAGCGTTGTAACATTTGCTGTTTCCAATCAATTTTTCTATGAAACATTCTTGTCGCCTGTGTTGCCACAATTTGACTGATATCTTCACGGTGCTCATAATGGGTCCCACTCATTATAGTAATCAGAAAAAGCAACGTGACCCTCTACAATGCATATGATGCATGAGGTCTCAGCTCAATACGGTTTCTTTTGCACTTAATGAACTCAATAAAGTGCAAAAAAAAACAGGGACAACACAGACGAAAGCACTTGCACTCATGTTCCAGGAATGTCGCTGTACTACTTCAACCACTGTCGTGTTTCCTCTGCAATCTCTAAATTTTGTAATCATAACGTACCAGTTCGCCCAACAACCATTATTCCTATGTTGTGCTTCTTTCTAAGAACTGATATTCAGGCCTATATTCACAGAATATTAGTGATATAGCAACTCAGGCGTGAGGTTACATCATTACATTTCGCGGCTTCGATAATGAAAGCATTCCATCAGAACACAGACTACTTTTTGCTGAACTAAGGCCTAACTCAATTCCAGCGCCATAGGGAAACAAGTTCAGTGGCATGGTACAACATAACTTACTGTGACGGAAACCGATGAGGCTGGCGATGTAGACAGCAAGACCAGTGATGGCCATCCACATGATGAAGAGTTGCCACGCTTGGAAAGGGCCCACTTGTATCTCAAAGAATCTTCCAATAGAAGCAGGAGACGTAGAACAAGCAGCACTCAGAACTTATGTTTGAACTATTCAGCACGCAGCTATTATAAGAAAAGAACATTGCCAACATAAACATGCCATCTCCCAAGCATATGTGAGGAATATATGGCGGGAATGAATCGTAGTGCGCAAAGTTTGACCATGGATCCAGATGGGAAATATGGAGCATGCAAAAGAGGGGGACATTATTCTATTGTTATTTAACCGCAGAGTCTCAAAGTCCAAAACTGTGCCAGAAACAAAACATGCGTACAAAAAGTCAGAGCTGACTGTTCTTGCTGTGCATTGCTTGCGCCGCGTCCGTACAGATATAGCTGCATCCAAAAGCTAGAAACTCGCAGATTTCGCCGAATAAGAGTGACGGCAAGAACCTCACTGAAAACAAAATTATTGCGTAGAGAATAATTCAGAAGTACATCAGTTCAATGTTGTTGCAATCTACTATGCCACTGAGATGTATTGTGGGAGCAATTTTGTACTGAAGTAATTAAGCCGTATAAGATTTCGCTCTATGGTACACCTAAATCTTCTCTTACTCTAAAGAAGAGAAACGCAGTTAAGTGTTCGCATCTTTTTTTGTATTTACGTGCCGAAGTTATTGCGCAATGGTTCTGCATTCATCAGCTTGTTTTGATTTTTTACTATCAGCAGCTTGCCTTTAGTTAAGCACCAATGTGCCACTTCGTCAATTATCGAAACGCTTGGTAAAAGCGATGTGAATTAGCAACATCAGGGCTAGGCGAGAAGCATAGTTCAAGGGCAAATCGAATTTCTTGGTGAACTCGATAAACGAGAACTCGATCACCATGATTACTAAACAAAGAAGTAAATCTTGCGGAATTTATCAAATAAAAAAACAATTCCCGAAAAGCGTAAAATTGTAATAATAATGATAAATATATTATTTAAAGTATTTGTTATTGACATTCCTTGTACAGCCGCTGGAGACGCACGTAGCGTAAGATCCGAGGACACTCACGTACCGCGGCTTGTATTGTCCCTCGGTGGACTCGAAGTCTTCCGGTGCTGCTCCTCCGGGGTCCCCGTAGCCACCTCCTACAAGTGCCTCTTCACTGCCTATCGCGGCCGCAGTGCTTCCAGGTTGAGGTGCGGCATCCCGAGAAAAGCGTGGGTCGGTGCTCTGGCGGTAGATACCAGCTGGTTGTGACGCCTGGCGGACCCCTGCAACTGTCGGTCCTCCTGATGCTGTGGGAAGTCCATATCGTCTGGGCTGCGGAGTAGGCGCGGGGTTTGCGGTCACAGTCCAAGGCGGTCCCAACGCACGGTGGGGCGACCCCTGGAAACGCGACCGTGCTGGCGGATTCGGGTTTCGCATTTTCCAACTCTTCTTCTTCGTCCCAGGTGGCACGCTTGTTAATCAACTACGGTTGGTGTTGTTGTCGTGAGTGCGTTTGGCGAACACCCGCAGAGGGGCATTGGCAAGAAATATGGTTGTTAACACAAACTTTCAGAAGGAGAAAATTGTCATTCTGGAAATTTTCAGTTTCTCATGAATAGTGAAGTGTGCAGAAATATGTAGAATTAAAAAAATGACATGAACGCTAAACGATGATGTAAAGAAGAAAATTAAGGGTAACTTCACACTAAGTGGTGCGAAGACTGGGCAAACGGCGAAGTTGGTGCATCTTTACTAGCTTTAACCTTGCTTTCCTTTGTTTACATTGGTTTGGCTTCGATGGTTCTTAGCCAAACTTAGACGGGGTCGGCGCCCAGTCTTCTAAAGGCCGCGCGTCGAAGCTATGTCGGACTATAAAGTCCGACGTAGCTTTGACGCGTGAGCGCGCTCAGGACGTAGACGCCATGCCAGCGAAAGCGGGCACCCTATAGTCCGGCGCGGGGCGTGGCCGACGTCTCCGGCGTTCGTCGGCGTGCCCCCGCTGCAGACGGCGTCGACATGCGACATGCTGCATTTAGCGCCGGTCTCGTTACCCAGAATGAACCGTATCCTCGTCTCGTCAAGAAAGATGGGTTGATGGAGCGCTATTTAGCAGCTAAAAGCGATTAAGAGTGCCAAAGACTCCCGTTATTCAGTCTTTCCATGCCCACATCCTTCTCCCAATGGGCAAAACGTGGTAAATCAACAACTATTGCGCTTGCAGGCCTTCTGCCTTATCCCATCACTGGGGACATTTCTTTCCTTGATGAAGCTCCAAATTCTGCGAATTGCCACAACGTCTCGTGTAAGAGGCAAATAAAGCTTCGCATTGAAGTACTAACAAACTTCGACATTTTCATTGTGTATCGTGCTGAAAAGAATATGGGGAATATGTATGTCGTTTATGGTCTTTCCTCCTTCACATGCAAGCTACGAGCAGCATCTCCGGTCGCTTGACACTTTTTCTGCAAACTTGGATGCACCGAGCACTTGATTGTTTACAACGGTGAGAAATTGCGATGTGAAACGGTGAAAAGTTTACGATGTTTGACTTCCAGGACATGGTATCAAACCCAGTGATGAACCGCTCAACTAGGTCGCATGCCAGCTACACTCAGAGTTACTTGGCGCCCCTCACCGGGCCGGGATGCTCGGTAAATTTGAAGCCATAACGTCTGCGCTATCACCACGTATGACTACATTCAGCGCCGCCTATAGAAATTAAAGGAATTGAGAGTCCTTATTATGAGTTTCACGTGTATTTGGTGCGGTGAACAACGGGTTAAACGATGTCGATGAAGATATTAATAAAATTGGTGATGGCACGTCGACAGCGTGACGACTGACCATGGAATCATCGACAGCATTTGAGTTGGATAACACGTGATTGTATTTTATGCGGATATTTGCCACGGCAGCATAATCACCATGTCACGCGCCCAACAATGCGAAACAGCAGCTATGGACTTGGTTTTGGAATATTAGTACTGCGTTGCATCACCTTTGCCGGCAGAACGTGTTTCAAAGGGAGCGCGTCTGCTATCCTCTACGCAGATGCAGGATGTTCTTTTAGTTCTAAACGTAATAGTGTTTACCGAGAGACTGCACCGTTTACCGAGAGACTGCAGAATGAGAAATAGCAAAAGGGCGAGGGAATCAATTGGGAGAAACGCGAAGCGTACATGAGTGCTGCTCCAGTTTTCTCCGCTTGAAATGACCTTACGCACTAGCAACTGAGAAAACAAAACCTTTCATGGAACCGCTCCAATTGTTTTGACAACCTGACGTCCTTTGACCCACTGTAGGCTCTACAACGCATTGCGCGCTGGTGTTCTGTTTTGAGTATACATTAACAGCGAAACTGCTTAAGCTGGAGGTAGTCCGGTGGTGTACGCAGAAAACTCCTCCGCAGGCGATGACGTCTCGGGCGTCGCCTAGCAACGGAGAACAACCTCCTCGCCCCAGCAGCGCCACCACCTCCTCGTCCTGCCGCCGCTCCCGCCCCAGCACCACCTAGCGACGCCTTGCCTAACCTCCGCAGCGACGCTGTACGCTCCTCCGCCGTAACTCTGCCTAGCTTCTGCCCACAGCCGCGCGGGGGCGAAGCTAGGCAATGACGTCACTCCAGAGCATACAGCTCCGCGTCGCCAAGGCGCGGAGACACTTTGCCTCGTGGTTTGCGCTAGAGTGTACTAGGCCATATTCTAGTACACTCTAGTTTGCGCCCAGCACATGGGTCAGCCGAAGGTCGCCACGCCCGAAGAAGAGGAGGAGGAGGAGGAGGAGCGGCGCGAAAAGCCTAGAAAATCCAAGCTAATGGAAAGGTCAAGTTAAAGCTAAGAGAGAACCAAGTTCAAGCTAATGAAAAGCCACGTTAAAGCTAGGGAAGGGCCACAAGTTTCGCTCTTTGCTCCGACTTCGCACCACTTGTCTGAAGCTGCCCCCATTTTTTTTTAATTTTATGTGTTTTCAGACTGTGAGCGTGGTTCAACAGAGCACACACGAGAGCCCTGCATAATTTTCTTGCAAGGGAGGAAGTTTACGTGCTGATGTAAACTTCATAGTTCATGGTCGTCATTGTTCAGGACGTCATTGTTCATGCTCATTGCGGACGACTCTGGTGGGGAAACATTAAAAATGCTGTTCACGAAACCAGCATGCACTGAAAACAAGACACCCCACGGCCCGCCGCAACACCGTTTATTTCTTCGGAGATGCATTGTCTTCCGTTTCTTTGTAGACGGTCGGAACACTAAGCTGACCTTTGTTTATGATACTTAACGGAAAATAAGGATAAAGGATATTGTCAAAAATTTGATCAAGTGGACGTCTCATCAGCGTCGGGGACGTAGGATGTATAGTCTATGATGGCACCTTCATTTATCTTTAGGGTTCGGTTGGTCTCGTTCAAGTTGCTTGCAACAACTAAGGACACCATTCTTGAGTACTGAGCCGCATCTTGTACAAGGGGCGTCGACAGTTCCTCTTCAAAACTTGTCGGAACCTCTGGGCTCATTGCAGAGACGCTGGCTGTCGGAACTTCTTTGTCAGATATCTCGAAATTCTCCTGCACATTTGATGGGGCTATATCGTTGGTCCAGTTCCTGTAAACACCCACAGAGCAAAAAGAAGTCAATACGTTGTATAAAGAAGACAAAGACATAAGGTCGCCATAGCGAACAGCCCGTACAGGCTTACAGTATTCTGAATAATAAATAATAATAAATACTAATTTTAACACGAAAGTGTTTTATGCCGGGGTCCACCAAGACTTCACTGACGTATTTCCGTCACGGATATGACGTTCTTACAATGTACACGAACATAATACAAAGAAAGAAACCAGAAGAAAAAGTTCCACAAACATGCAAAATTTGGAAATCGAACCCACGACCTCTCGGTCCGCGACGATAGATCGCCGAGCGTTTAACCCATTGCGCCACAAACGCATTTGCAGAGAGCTACACAGACGCGCCTTATATATCTAACACTCCTCCGTGTACCCGCGCTCTTGCTCGGGGCGGTGCCGCCGCCTACGAGCAGAAAAGAGAACTACTGCATTATGACACTAACGCGCACCGACAGTGAACGCTTCGGTGGTCTCAGCACTACGACGCCTCGATGCCAGCATTCGAAGGGACGCTGGCATCAAGAAGCACTACCAACGCCACCTAGGTGGCGTTCACCGTACTCAGCACAGCGGAGCGTGGCCTCCGCAATTAGCTCTGAAAATGTTTCTGAAGTTGATCGCGGAGGCTGCAATTACGACGCGCTGTACGCGCTGATTTGACTCGGTGACGATTCAGTTACGTGCTTTGTCTTGCGCGTTGTATTAGTGTGTCAGTTACGTGCTTCGTCTTTTGCGTTGTGCTAGCGTGTGCAGCGTAGTGCAGCTTCCATATGCACGACGGTTGCTCATGGTCATCGACGTTGGTAGTCGTGATGGAGGAGACGTGCCACCAGGCGTCAGCGTGGGTGCATCAACGCCTAAGGGCGCTTTAGCCACAAAACACCAATAGACATTATATATCAATGTGCAATAAACATTACACTACTTCTGTGAAGACACGTTTCACTTTCGTGTTCTATACCGATTCCTATATAAGAGGGATCAACCACATTTTTTTTTCTATTTCACAAGGCAACTATAATTCCACGCCTCTATGAAAGAAGGAGCATAGAAAATAGAACTGGAGACACGGTGAAGAAGTGCTGGGCAGGCATAACGTGACATTCCATTCCAAATGCTATTCTTTTTCAACCATCGTGAGTGGCTCGAGATGCGCTCCGCTCCGCCCATGTTACTACCAGCGAAGTTTTTCATTTATAAAATCCTAATTCAAGCTGTTCATGCATGGATTCAGTGTTTTTTACACGCACTCCTACCTGGATGTTATTTGTCAGCGATGGATGTACACTAAATAAACACAAAACTAAAAAGTGTTCAGTTTGCTCTCGAGGTCTTCACCACAGAGTTGTAATTTTCTTTGAGAGCATGACCTTGTCCAAAGAAATATCGTCCATCGGAGTTCACTGGCTGCATGCCTGCCTTCGTGCCAGTGGTCAGCAAGTGCCTAATGGTTGCATAACTCAGTTTTTGGTTGATTTCTTGCTAGAAATTTCAATAGCAAATCAGTGATTTCGGGTGTACGACTGGTACTGCACTTCAAAATTATCATTCAGGGTTCAGGGTTCACTATCGTTATATTGAGGAGAACTTGCACGAGAAAAGGCCTGATATATAAAGAGCTAGATAATGAGGCAGGTAGAAAGCATCCAAACGTTATCATAGCGTAAACAAACTAACGACAACAACTATGACACCGCGCATAGAAAAGGCGCGCAGGGATATCGGCTTTCCCGGATTTTTTTTTTAATTGTACGTCGCACTACAAACAAAAGAAATGAACCAACCAGAAGCGTGTAGTTATAGAGAGTGTGCGTACTGCAAAAGCGGGATAACTCATACCGGGTATTTCTAGGAAGACCATTTTTTCACTGCAAGCGTTCTGCACAAAGAAAACAAAAAATAAAAGGACGGCACCTTCGAAGACATTGCGTCAGTGATGGCGACCTCGGGGTGACGGGGGAAATGTCGTAATTTGTCAGCAATTAACGAACATCCAATAATGAACTTTCGCACATTTAGTGTCAGAGGGCTCATCGTAATTGGGAAATTGAAAAAAAAACAATTCCCTACAAGCTATATAAACTTTAGGTCTGGAAATACTCGTTCACTCGCGAAACTGTGGCAGGAGGAATTCGGACTATCAGATCGCGCGGAACCGAAAGGAGGAGTTCCTGGATGTGACGTTCAGCTTACGTCACCCAGCAGCGGGCAGCCAGCGCGCTGCGACCGCTAGGAGCACGAAGCCTCTCTGGCTGCAATTGAGCTGCTTGATTGAACCCCGACTCCCCCAACGCCTGCCGGTCGTCCTGCAGAACGCTAGACGCCATCGCATAATGATTATGATGAATCGCTTTTCGCGTTTTGCGAGTCATGCAGGCTGAATTGTTTGTTCATAGAGCTTCTGTGTGGGACTAATGTCAAATGTGTGCGACTAATGTCAAAGAAAGAAGTAGCGGGAGAGGGCTCAGAAGAGGCCACTGACAATACGCAGTGCTTCCGGCAATGGTTGATTTAGAGGAAATGTGGCCATTAAATCATTTCCGCTCGGCCTACGAAATAATTGGGAAAATCGTAACGTGCGCAGTATTTTCTTGCTTTAATATTACCAACATTGCAATAAGCAAAGACGGTGATTATTCCAGATCGAAAGATAGAGAGCGCTCACTTTACAAATGGCAGTTCGTTCGGGCGGCTGCCCTGTTTTTAGCTGGGATTCTACTACACGGCAGATGTTGGTTGCAAAACACAAGTACCAACGAAATAACAAAAAGAAAATTATTTGGTTTATTCATGGGCTTTAAATTCCCAAAGCAACACTGAAGCCACGAGAGACGCCGTATTGCACGGCTCCGTAATGGTTTTGATCACCTTGGGTATATTAACGTGCGCATATCTAAATTCCAGTTACGTGCTTGTTTTCAGTTCATTTTCAACAAAGAGCAGCCTCTTCGTACTCCATAGCTAGTCCTGCACGGTCCCGGCACCCTTTCAGTGGGTAAAAAGGGAAAAGTAACATCACTCAACCAAAACTGCATTGCGTCGACCGCTATTACAGTTCCAGCAACACGGTTGTGTAATCGATAAGATAATAGATGGCTGCGTGGTACTTATATATATATATATATTTTATGAGGAATGCGTATGCCTATGTGCAACGGAGTCGTGGTACGAGAAAATGTTTCAACCTTGTCGAACTATCAAAGCTATAAAATTCATCGCCAGCGCTTTGCACTCTAGTCGCTTTTAACGACTGACCATGCATGGAAACATATTCAAATGTTATCGATTGACGAGGAGGACGAGGGATACTAACGACGACAGGACTCACCATACAACAGAAGAAATTCTCGCTTCCTCGACAGGGGGGCAAACGTTATCCACCACCCGGGTTCCCTGTTTGCACACGCAGATGTCCTGGACGCAGATTGCAGGGTCCTCACATGGCGTGAACGCGTCGCAGCGTCCGCCTAGAAAACCAGCTGCAAACAGTATTTCACACATGTCATAGTGTAGCGGATTTCAGCTGACGCCATGGCAACAGAAGGCAGGCTTGGCAAGTTGAGCCACTATGACGGGACCTAAACTCGTGGGAACGCGTACCATGGGATGGCCTGGAACTTCAATTGAGTAATTATTTTTGAATTTAATTGAATTCTTGGTGTTAACGTTCGCAAACTGTGCAGTACATAAGCTTCAGGATTAGGCCAGACCTCCTGGGCATCTGAAGCTGCCCCCAAAGGATTCTGCCCAATCGATTTCTTGTACTTTTTTGTTGTTGTTGTTGTTGCAGTATCATCCAATCGGGACGCAGCTGCCGCGGGGGGGGGGGGGGGGGGGGTTGAACATATCTGCGCTCGTGGTGACGCATTTTCTAATATATCTTGGCAACAAGCTTCGCGGTACCTCAAATAAGTGGTTGTAGCCTGCCTCGTATCACAAGGCGCAGCGAGAATGTTACTTACGTTCGGGCAACGGTCTAAGGGTGGTGGTTGTTTCTGCGATGAGCAACAAAGCAATATGTTCACGCAAGTGGTTTTTAATTTTGCCTTCAAAGGACTCAACTTTCTAAAGACTGAAGAAGCAAAACTGAAACCAAGAAAAACACGGCAGCTCACAAGGACAGCTTCGCGCTATTGCGCAACAGGGATGTTTTAGGTGGTGCGATTTTTAAAGTATGATGCGCCATCGTCCTTTTGTATTGAGCAGCGAAAACTAATTTACCCTGCTCGAAATGTTGTCCGAAAAAAGGTTTCTTCGTTTGAAACATGAGCGAAATTAGCACTTTGTTCAGTATTTATTCAAACACGGGTGAGAAAACGCTGCGGCTTACCTCTACTGTTCGGCTTCAACACTGAAATCAAGGAAAAAAGAAAATACATCTGGTGTAAACGTAGTTCAGAAACATGTCTCACATTTTTTAGGTCAGAATGCAATGCGGGATGCCATTTCGGCGCCTAGGAAGTCTGTAAATGTTACTGCTCACATAGGCCATAAACCACCAGGGCATTCTCAGGATCGACAAACATTAACGCGCTGTGCATCTTTCATCAACAAATTAAGTGATTTAAGTGTCACTCGAAACGTCCATATTTTGGTATACGAATGCATGAGCCTTGCAATTTTCGCTGGTTCATTGAAAACGAAGAACAGAAGATGATAAACAACAATATGAAAGATTTTCTTTGTCCCTTGGCTGAGATGTATTTATTGCATAGAACGGTTCGGCGATGCGCTATATAAACTCGACTTGTGTAAATTGCTTTTGTAAGCTGTCATGACGTTACACGTCGCAGGGTCAAGTGAACTATCATCAAATGGCTACTGCAACACTCGAGCAACTCACTGTGACGGAAGCCTATGTAGCTGGCAACATAGACGGTCAGTCCGCAAACGGCCATCCACATGATGAATAGCTGCCAGGCTTTGAATATGGAGACTTTCTTCTCGAAGAACCTGATAAAAGAAGGGGGCCACTATGTACGCATGACTGAGATTATAGGCCTTTGGCCAACGCACGAAAGAAAGCGAGAGCCGTCGCAGATAATGCAATATATCCCTTTCGATCGTGGTGCACACAACTTTGTACCGAACTTCTTCTCGCCAGCAATTTCTTGCATATAGTGAAAGAAAAAAAAATTAAAAGAACCTCGCACTATGCTGCGGGTAAATTGAACGCTTTGCAAACTTAGCGTAGCAATCTGTGTGCATCAGCACAACGACTATTGGCATGCACAACAATTTCTTCGGGACGTTGACGATGGCAAAAGTACCGCTTTTCCTTTCTCGCGATACTGGCAGCACATTAGTGCTTGCTCATGTGTTTGAGTCCGGCATTCAGTTCTATGTCACATACGTGACCGCACGCGAATGACAGTAAATTGATATTTATTTCCTCTTTGGGAGGGCAAAGAAATTTTGAAAAGGATCTTCCTCTTGAAAATTTTTCAATGGCGTCATCGTAACTTGCAACAAAATTGCGCAACTTAGATGCATTTCGCGCAGTCTATCATAATTGGTGACTGAATGAGTCATCGCGCATTATACAAACTTTGTATAATTACAGGTGCTCTGTAATACAGAGCACCTGTAATGGCTGCGTCAAAGCAAGGGGTGCGGCTGTATTTTCATACGATATTTAAACAAGCACTCCGCACAGATGGTTAACCAGCGAAGCTCAAACGTGCGGCCCCGGTGTCTATCACTGGGTTAACCCCGACGGTTCATTAAGGTGCTTCTCAATTATTGGTTGCGTCCTTGTGTTTTTAATGAGGTTACACAAACGTTCGACTGTGACGGAGAGAACAACGTCATTGACGTTATATGCCCGCAGTCCGGTGTTGTCGCATTGTCGCTTGCGAGTCTTTAAAATTAAATTGCTTCAACCTTATACTCAGTCCGTCACGTAAGACAACGAATGGCTCATACCCCCTTAAGCAATGGCTCATACCACCGTAAACGCGGCCTCCCCATTACGACAACAGAAGTGAAATTCCACGCTGGAGTTATCGATGAGCGGCAACGTAGCCAGCTGGAGAAGACGATGACGACGAATGCGTGAGCAGTGGCACCAGCGCGTTCGCATGGTTGAGGCGACGGGCGCCAATGAGCCAGCTGTCGAAGAAGACGACGACGCTAGAGCCCTTGCTGATGATGATAGTTTTCGGCGAATAAGCGACAAACGCACGAATCAGCTCGCCATATACAGCTTTGCTGTAATATAGAGACTGTGCTGCTTCAGTGCGGCAAAAGCTAGCCTGCTCGAAATCAATGATTAAATGTACATGTCTCCGTCTCTATCCAGTCAATGACGAAGTCCTTCTGAATTTCCTATGCAGCAATTTTTGAAGGAATAAATTGCCCCAATGTATTGCCAGGCTGAGAGCGAAAAGAACTCAGTGGCAACTATATGGATTCTGACACTTAAATTTGGGAGCCAGGTCGTCAAAGGTGCAACACTGACTGCCACTCAGTCTAGAAGCTTATGGCTGCTGTAGCGGGCGCTATTTTCTCGTACTTGGACCAGCACTATCAGCGGATGACTATGACTATCAGCTCGCCTAATTAACCGAATAATATGCGTATTAACTTGCCTTTCGCTGGCTCATCTGGCTTTTAGCCTAGGGACTGGTTAATCCCCCGTTGGACTGCCATATGGACTCGCTTTATCAGAAACATTTACGGAAAAATGCACAGGGCGTCATTTTTCTAGCTGGACCTTTTGGTTCTACTGAGGAAGCCTACATAGCGCCGAGATAATCCGGAATGACTTGTTTCACCGAGTGTTGCACGTTCGTGAACCTTTTCTCGTTAGCAACTGCACTTATCGCGCTCGTCGGAATGGTGTGCAAATCCGCTGTTTCGCAAGTTTTTCGTTTAAAGAAACCAGAAGCTCTTTTAGACTTATGTTGTAAACACAGCTCCCGGCCCAGCTCACGGAAACCACAAGGAAATTTTGTAATTACGCTGAATAAAGCAATCATCATGTTTAAAACTGGAAGTGAAGCTATAAGCGACCGTGTCCTTTCAGGCCGGCTACAAGCAATAGTTGCGTTATTAATGATGGGTCGTATTTCACAAGTATCACGCTTGGGATGGCACGAGACATAGCAGACGACGCTGCTTCTGCTGTACATGTGCGTGCGCAATGCCTCTCCATTACGAGACACATTTCGTTTTACAAAATGTACACTAGGCACTGCTATGGGAGTTCACTGGAACCATCAAGAAATTGCGGCATTTCTATTATTGCGCAATAACAAATATAACGAATAACAAACCAAGTATTTGTATTATTGCGCAAATACAATTACTTTTTCTTTTTGATGAAACCGTCGATCGCGTTCAGTCTGTAGCCACACTCGCTTCATAGTTCACGATGACGGCAGCGCTAGATGTGACGGCAACACGGAGAGACAAAACGACAGAAAACGAGAGCAGTGCGGTGTCTATCTTCTTATCTGTGTCTTCGTCTTCTTTGCGTTGCCATCATTATGAACTTGAACAAACTTGCCAAGCTTTACACCCTTCTGCGTAGTGTGCTATGCGAAGCAAACGAGGCCATCTCTGAGCTGGTCAAAAAAATTGGCTAAGGTTTAACTCTTCTAAGCTTAGTTATCATGAGCAGAATATCTGTTTGGCTTAGTTTTACAAAGACTATGCACACAGTGTTTCATAAATGCACGCTTCCGTACTTGGTAAGCTTCTCTCAAACGTGCTAACCTGGCCTCCCTTTGCTCCGGTGTTTCAGCAGCCAAGTTTGCCTTTGCTTGAGATTTTGCAGTCTGCCGTCTAGCTATATCTACTAGATGACTGGATTCAGCCTGTCGCTTGCGCTGAAGCGCACGCACAGATGGCGCAGCATCCGTTAGACCCTCACCTAGTCACGTGGTACCGCAACGGCGAGGCTTCGTGCGAGCACCGCTGCAACGCCTCTCCGCAGTGGATCACGTGCGGTGACGTCACACCCGCCACACTTGTGCTCCGGCGGCTCAAGTTCATTGCGACGCGATGAATGACCTCACGAGGCGCGGAATAGTAGAGCATTCGCTCTAAAATTACAGTAAGATAATCTGCGAAGTGGAATGATTACGTCTTCACTAACCGTGTGCCCGAGTGCTCTTTGTACTCTTCGTAGCCCAAGGTGTCTGTAGCCATCGCGTCACTCTTCAAGGGAGAAAGACTGCCTGGGTTGGGCCTTAAAGGTGTGCCAGCACTTGCCACTGCCGGCGGACGCACGAATGAATTCGCTTGGGGTGCCCCGTTGCACTGCCGGAGCTCCCGTTCTTGCTGCTGGAGACCTCGCGGACCTGCCGCCAGTTTTTGCTGTGCGGTCTGTGGTTGCGGAAGCCTTGGCGGTGTCAGCGAAGAGTTCGGTCGTATACTTGGGCGTGGCGCCGGGCCACCGCGGCGCAAGTCGTACGCGGGCGCATCGAATTGGCCGGCCTTCGGGTAGTCAGCCATCTACCTCTTTCTACTCTTCTTCTTAACGTTGATCCACTGTTATCATGAAGGAACGATATGTGGCTTACCCACTACGAGCGACTGGCGAAAAACTGATGAATTTTCGCAATATACATTAGGTATAATTTTTAGGGCTGATATAAACAATGTGGAAAGGCTTATTTACCTGTTAAAATAACAGGAATAACTGTAATAATTATAATCTTTAGCTGAAAAGCACAAAGACCAATAAGAAAAAGTGTAGCAACGGAAACAACGCAATCGGTTGGATTCAGTAAAAATTTCTGGAGGTTGAGCAGACATGGCTGTGGCGTAATTCCACATTAGACGCCCGAAATTAAAGAAGAACAGGAACCATAAAAATATACCCAAGTGAGAAATATATTCCAGCGATATGAGTGAATGTTCCCTCTTTAATTACACAGAAAGCAAATGTTACCGCCCAAAAGAGGCATTACAAGTGAGAAAAGACGCAACAACGAAAGACGGCAGGGACGTCGCTTCGAAGCTTCCGCCCCAGCTCGCTGTGCCGCCATGGATTTCGATGGTCCCTGCTGTGGCATAGTGAATGTACCATCAGTAAATATAGAAAAGAAGCCAAAGTCCTAAATTTGCGAAGGTCGTTAAGTGGTGAAGTGCCAGTACTGTCGTACTGGCACTGGTTGTCGGCCCGAAACTTTAAATCCGAAATTTAGACCTTCTATTTCTCTTGCCATAATCAAACCTTCAAAAAGAAACATTAACGAACATACAGTTTTAGAAGAGTACTTTCTTAGAATTAATTATTTAGCATTTATCATTAGTGCCTCTTTTAGTGTTAAGAAGAAATAGTCACGTGGTTACAATTCAAGTAATTATTTTTTCTTGTCTACACGGTGACCATACATATGCGCAAAGCTGAAAAGGTTCCTTGCATCTTAATTATTTGAAGCATGAAAGAGCAGAATAGGACTTGAGTGAATACTTGGTGAGTCATGGCAGGAGACAGAATGGTGGGATATGATGGCAGAACAAATATCGCATTATTTATTTATTTATTTACTTATTTATTTAGTGATACTGCAATCCTGGTATCGGGATTATAGATTAGATTTAGTTCCTGTTCTTGCACTGCTCGTTCCATCTTTAATTAGTTTTCTTACTTGCTGCTAAGAATGCATGGAGGAGCAGTGAGGTAGAGAGCGATAGCTTGGACCAAACCACTCTTCACGTCCTTAAATACTTCCTCTCTCTTTACCGAGTATGCAATCATTACTAAGGTTATTATCAATGGCATACTTGACTTTTGCCCAAACGTGCACGTCTGCACAATCCCTTGATGGCGTCGTTTGCTGTCGTTGGCGGCTTTGCAGGCGCCTGCAAAGGCGTCCTGAGAATTATTTTTCTTGAAGTTCTTACTTGATTTCTAGGTTGTCGGCAAATCATTTTACGACCTTCGGCATGTGACAGAAGAAGAAAGTTGGCGGCTGAACGTGCTGGCGCACCCGGTTGCAGTCGTGATGATGTTTGAGGTGGTGTTAGCATTGCGGACGAGACCAGAAACTGCACCGCCTCTAGCACCTCTTACGGGATATATAGATCGTCACCACAGGTGTGAACGTCTACTGTCTCTAACAGACGCAAGAAGAAGGCGTACTACCTGTTTTGGGATGAATTGGTGACCTTTTAAGAATACAAGACATTCCACACAATCGTGGGGGGGACCTCTTATCATGGCGTCAAGTATAATGTTTTATCTCCGCAGTCTAACAGGCCGGACTATATGAAGCGCTCCGCGTCGCTTCATATAGTCTCCACACAGCGGTGAAGATGTGCACCTAGCTTTAACTGCCCAAGCTGCCGGGGACGCCCAGCCCCTTCTGACTTGAAAAAGAAGTGCAGCCTCGGAGCGCGTGAGCCTCTTAATCAGGCAGGGCTCATGCGGCGGCACCCAAGGTTTTCAATATGACAGCGAATGAGCTCCTTTGTTTGTTGAACATTTTAGGCACCTCCACATTGGGAGGCTCGATAACGCTGCGCGTGTGATAGAGTCAACCTTTTCATTTCCGATAATACCCCACCGGTGTAGCAGCTGTGACAGCTCCCTCGGCGACCGTCGATGAAACCAAACTGTGTAGTCGTCCTGCGCTGCTAAAGCCGAGGGTTGGAACACAGAATGCAGCGGCACATGTATCTACATCGTTGGAGACCAACCCGTCTATGCAAACTTACAAATGATTCTGGTAGGTTAGTTCCAAATGTTGCGTTACCAGTGACCGAGCCTCGTCAGGAGCGACAGATTGTTTAGAAAATAGCCGGAGGACTGTGAAATTGCCCATAACGCCTTCCAGCATTCAGCGAGGGCCGACTCATTGGCTTTGTTTACGCTTTTAGAAGCCAAGGGCGCGGAGTGTGCTCAATTCCGAATAGAAATTGGAGCGAGGTTGAGCAGGAATTCTTCGAAACAAAGCGCTTCCAGGGGCACATTCACTCGACGAGGGCACTGTGTCCCGCCGTGGTTGCTCAGTGGCTATGGTGTAGGGCTGCTGAGCACGAGGTCACGGGATCGAATCCCTGCCATGGCGGCCGCATTTCGATGGAGGCGAATTGCGAAAAGACCTTGTACTCAGATTTAGGTGCACGTTAAAGAACCCCAGGTGGTCGAAATTTCCGGAGTCCCCCATTACGGCGTGCCTCATAATCAAATTGTGGTTTTGGCACGTAAAACCCGATTAAGCCAGTGAAGCTGTGACTATGGTTGGTCTAGTGTAGTGAATATTGTTATAGTTAATTTATATATTATCATTATTGAATATATTGAGCGTATTCGGCATGTTCGGCAAATTGAAATCCGGCGTCCTGTTTTCGCCCGGCGTGATGGCCAAGTAGTGCGTTTGCTGCGCCATGTACGCCCGCGACACCGACGAGATCTCTCCCGCTCCTGTTCTCGGCGGCTCATATACCACATGTTCTTCTTTCTATTTCTTTCTTTTTCTTTCCTTCCTTACTTCGTTCTTTCTTGTCCCTGGCTCATACCCGCATATCCCTGGCTCATGCCGGGATATCTAATGCGGGTATGCGCCACACGTGATGTTATCCTCCTCATTCATGAAGTAACTGACGAGCATGTGATGTTATTGATGTCATGACCTATCAGTCATGTTAATCATACATTCGTACCCTTCCATGCCAATTTCGGTATATACCAAGTGAACAAGAGGCCACAAAACGAGACGCCACAAGTTTGTTGCCTGCGTCCGGTGTGCATGGACGCGGTCTCCTGGAACTATAGCCCTTAACCGCTTCGCTGTATAGAAGAGAACACCTGAATACGCATAGTGCTATCTTCCGCTTACACTTCTGCACACTGGTGTGGTACCACTACGCTTATTTTTCTGTGCACGCAGTCTCTCTGGTTGTTCAAAAGGCACTCCGATGCATTGATAACGTATCGGGCAGCCAATCTACCAGGGAATAATTTTTATAATGTGCGGTTTATAATTATGACGTCTATATGTGGGACCAATTACTGTACATTGTGTTTATTTGAGAACAAAATGCTAAACATTTTTGGAAAACTAATTTACGACAGATATTTTTCTTTCCGAAAGCCTTCCTTTTTGGTTTATTGATTTATCTAATTGTTTTCGTTTTCTTTCCTGCGCCGTCTAGTTCTTGGCCATGCACAAGGACAAGCACGACTAATAAACAAGGACAGCGTGTGATTTGCGAATCGTAGGCAGGGCTTGGGCGCGATAAGGGTTTAGGCTTTGCACAAACACAATTGAAAGGCTGGTACAGGTTGGTATGCCTTATACGCCACCTGGAAGTTGCTATCATTACACGTGTCGCTTTTGAAAATCCCAGGCCTAGTGAAATCATGAGCGGTCCCCCCCCCCCCCCAAAAAAAATAGGAGTAATAAATCGGAAAGTACGAGTTATGTAAGCAGTAATGAGTCAAGTAATTCATATTCATCAAAGATAATACGATACTCGCAAGTTTGCTAAGGCACTACAGCAAGAACTGAAATAGCATAAAAGAGGAGCATAAGAAAATGGCTAACAGGAGTGTCTCGCCAGCCGCACATTTGTCCAAAAGGGGAACTCAAAGAAGAAATCAAAATATGCATTATTGATATGGCAAAACCCGGTATATAATATGCGCCGAGCGGGGTTTCCGGTATTGCTACAGATGGCGCTGTAAATTAAGAAGAAATAATCACATTTCTCAGTGTGAAACTTAGTGTTCAAAACGAAGCGTCATTGATAAAACCATTTCTGCAAGAAACTTGAAACTTGATGGTAGCGGCAAGGGTTAAGCGGTTTATGAACCAGCTTTGTCGGTGGTACGGCATCGGCATTTAGGTTGATAATTATACGGTGCTTGTGATTCCCTCTATGATAGGCTCGCACACTTCCCCGTAGCGACTGCGTCATTGCCCGTGCATTCGAAAGCCTCATGAAACTCCGGCATGCTTAACACTGGCACGAGGCAGTCCAGTTGCGACTCGGTCGTTCCGTTGTTGCCTCTGCTGTCGCCGCAGGACAGAAGGCAGAACCTGCGGAAGAAAGTACGCTGCGCCTCTCTCCACACGGCTCTGAAGTTGTTCGCGTAACGATAACCCTCGTAGTGGTCGCTGAGCGCTCTGTGGACGACTCGGAGTGAGTATGTACGCGCGAACAGCTGGTGGAGCTGGTTCGGCGGCAGCGTGTCGAACTGCGAGGCAATCGCGAACTGCTTTCGACTGATTCACGCAGTGCCCGAAGGCGCCGATGTTCTGATCGAACCATTCCTGGGCGCCGCTCTCCGACTGCTCGCTGGCGTGGAACATCTGCATCGCCATGAGAATGCCGACGGTGCCCATGTCGAACTCAGTGGGAACTTCGCCCGAGTACAGCACGGGAATTCGACGAAGGGATGCCGGAAGGAAGATTTCGTTCAGCAGTAGTGAGTATGCTACGTTGCTGGCCAGGAAGTCACGCCTGAAGGTCACCTGTTCAAACAACGGCGGGTCGCTGAGACGCCTCAGGGCTTCGCGATCTTTCAGGGTTCCGTGTATCTGGGGAAAGGTTGCTGCAGCAGAATCGGTGGCTTCTCTCGGCTGCCAGCCAGATCCGTTTGGCCAAATGCCGGGTGTGGTGCCGTGGACGTGCAAGTTGATATTAATCAGGAAAGAGACCACGCTCTTTCTGTCCTCTTCGCTCAAGCCTAGCTTCAGCGGGTGCTTTAGAAAGACTTCTCGAACTCGGAAGAAAATGGCACCTGCCCTTGACGTGTCCGATGTCGAGCTGGCCGTCAAGTTGTTGAACACGTTCGAGAACAACGGCGGTAGAACTTCTTGCGCCACCTGTAGGCATGTCTTTGTCACTTGGCTCAGTGGGACGCTGTAAAAGCGCCCGACCTCCATAGCAATGTGGAGCACGATGTATATGACTCCCAAACCGATGCCCTTGCGGAGCTCGTCTACGGGCTTTTTTATCGCCTCAGATTCGGAAACAACTACGAGTGATGTTTCTTTCAGCTGCGACTCAACAGGCAAGAGGCCGTTCACGAAGCCTAGCCAGTCACTGCCACCGACATACTGCCTCATAAACTCGGGCTTGGAAGCACCGGCAAATTGCTCGTCGCTGGCGTAACCACTTTGAGGGCGAAGAGTTTCGTCAAACTTCAGAAGCCGCAGCACAGTGTTACTGGCGTCGAGCTGCCCCACTTTCCTGGCGTTGGCGAACGTGCCATCGAAAAGCCGCGCTACAACCTCCTGCAATGACACGCCGTCGGTTCGCTTGTCCAGTTTCTCATTGAGCGATTTCCCGCGCGACATGTATAGGGCCGGGCTTCCGAGGTACGTGATGACGCTCGCTCTGAACAGCGTGGAAATGCCCCTTCGCAGAGAAAGTCGGATGACGTGACGCAGGACCGTCTCGACATCGGTGGCTGCTAGAATGTCGGTATCCTTGGCTATGGCTTCCGCGAGGGGCGCGTCGGCTAGGGGCTTGGACAATGTAGCGAAAGCGTAGCACGAGCTGAACGTGGTCGCCAGCTGCACGATGCCCTCATGCTTCTTGGGGTCCCTATTGCTGTGGCTAAGGAGAAGACGTTGCACAGAAACGAGCAGGTCGTCGAGAGCCTTCGTGGTCAGGTTGGCGCCGCCGAAAGTATTGTCTCCCGCTCTGCCGCACACGTGCATGTGGAAGTTGTCACACGGGCTTACTTGATAGTTCACGAGCGACTTCAGGTCTTCGACGGCCAACCTGCAATCGACGCTGTCGCAGTATTCAATCACGTTCTTTCGTGGGTATAGCAAGTAAAACGTGAAGACGATGACGAAAGAAGCTGCCGCAACGACGGCGCCAACGATTACCAGTGGCCGCCAGTTTCGGTAGCCCGCGGTCGACAAACTCCTGGTGAGGCTTTTGGGCGTGATGGACTGAAGAATCGCTGCGCCGACTGCAAGGAGAAGCACGGCATGTCCCAGATGAGTGGAATCCCGGAGATGAGAGAGAGAAAACTAATTGTCATCAAAATAGGGTTATTGGTAATTTACTCTTGCTATTCACAATCACAATCTCTCTCTCTCTCTCTCATTTACCCGCGTAATGAGGTTCTCTTATCACAGACACTCTAGTAGTCGAAGTAATGCCTTGTGTAGTAGTAACGTACTGTATTTCAAGGAGAACCAAGAAAAGGACAGGCCTGCGATCATCGTACGTGCATCATATTTCATAGGATATCTGAAGCGTCCAGAGGCCATAGAAAAGATCAGTGTTGCAGAACGAAAATGGAAGAGAAAACTTGAAATAAGCGTGGTTGTAAAAATAATAAAAGACGATATAATTAAGCAGAGAAAGACGTAATTTTACACCGAGCCGCAAAATAATACTATACAAAAGCGATAGGTCAGTGACACACCTAAATGAACAAACATACTTTCACTTAAAGGACAACGGCAACGAAAGTTCGCTTAATATAATTTACTTATAGATGAGTGTTATATAGTATTGCTTCAACTTTGGCAGATATGTCCGGTTGATGATGGTACAATTGTCTTATTATCACACTTTCGTAGGCAGGCGATGCATGCACCTGATGGCTAAGGCGTATCACGTCAAGTCCGAGTATGTCACTCCGAAAATTTTCAGCGCGCCTACAGCTGCCCCGCTCTCCGCCAAATTTCAGAGTTCATGCCGAAAATGCACACGTTTTGGATATTGACGTCACTTCTGGCGAACGGTAATAGCCGGCGTGTGCTTTACAGCGAAACTGTGTACCTCTACCAGCAAGGAACTTTTCGTGCCGTTGGTGTAAGCAAAAAACGCCAGGCTAAAAATTGAATTCAAACAGCTTATCTCCTTTGAAATCAGACATACAGCAAACAGCTCAGCACTCGTTTTCAAAAGAAAATCCACAAAACAAGCATCGAAACCACATGATGGATGTTAAGGCGCGTGTGAACAATGGGAACACCCTCCGACGCGTTCCGGTAAAGATTAGGTTTGCAGTTGCTTCGAAAGGGGTTGACCTCATTCAAAAACCTTCGCGTGAAGTTCAAACCGTATGATGTATGATAACGACGTCTGCGAATAATGCGAAGCACGTTCCTTCTGCCGTGTGTGTTACCCGTTAAAGATTACGGTTGCACAAGCTACTCTGAGTGGAAAAGTACCCAACAGCATAGTGACACGTGTACATGTTTATCTTTCACTGGTGACCGATTTTCACCTACTAACAAATGTTAAACGTTATCGCTATAGGCATAGGACGCGCCTGCATGAATCGAAAGTTTCTCGAACGTTATCGATGCTTCTATCCGTTGTCTGTTGTCACCGACGCCTATGTAATCTGATTTTATGGGCAACGCGAATCGTCTAGTGTTTTCGGGAAGACACGCGGGCACCAGGGATTAATCTGGAACCTTCGATGACTCATGTATTAAAGCCGACGCATTTCGCCGCTGATCAGATTTCGACGATCGCCGATTGTGTTTGCCGCTATCATTGTGCTTCGAGTGTAGCTTGCTTTTGTGTGCACAGGTTCACCCAATAAAGAATCAGTTTCGTCATACGCAGGTTTACCACTGTTTTCTTCATCGTCAATACCATGTGACAATAAAAATCATGTAGTGACGTCACCACGGTCTTGGAACTCATTCAGTTCATTCAAGGCTACCATGGGTAGACAATGGAAAGTAAAGACGCCAGAAGAACAGCGCGAATATATTGTCGTTGTGAAGTAATAAAGGGTGTGGTTAAGTACATTTCACTTGTCTCTGATTTCACTCCTTATAGAGCCACGTACGTGAATTCAAGTGACGTCACAATGGGTAATCGTTGTGGGTGTCGTTAACAGCTTCGCTGTCCAACCAACTTAACAGCGTGTATTGGAGACAGTTTTTTTTTTCTTTTAGTTTTCACATCATACAGTGCTGCTTCAAGCCTTTTTCGAAATGCGTCTTTTGATGATGTAAACGTAGTCGCAGTTTCCGCTGAAAAACAATTCTACAGCGTGCCCTTCACATGTACCAGTTCATGATGCAACGTGCAGGCAGGAAAATATATGCACGCGCGTCATAGGGTTTCAGGACACCTGCCAAGGCCTCCTTTTAGGGACATGTTGAATGGCAGCGTCAACTCAAGGACGCGCGGCCAAGCTAGTTCACTGGTCACTCTGAACGATGTTCCACGCAATTAATGAAACTTCCGGGGTAACCGCACCCAGAATTTTCGCGGCGTACTTTGATCCAGGCGCGTAGCCCGGATATCTTATTTGGGTGTGGGGGCTTAGGTGAAATTTGTTGTACTTCATACGATGACACAATAACAAAAAAATTAAAGGCAGCTTCAGACTAAGTGGTGAGAAGACTGGCTGAACAGCGAAACTGGTGGCATTTCGCTAGCTTTACCTTTGATTTCCTTTGCTTAATTTGGTTTGGCTTTGCTGGTTCTTAGCTTTGTCATTGCATTCCATTGCTTAACTTTGTTTGGCTTGGCTGGTTCTTAGCCAAACTTAGCCAACCCCGAGTATCGGGGTGCTACTCGGGGTAGGCGCGCAGTCTTCTAAAGACCACTTTATAGTCAGACGTAGCCTGGACGTGCGAGCGCGCTCGGCACGGGGACGTCACGCCAGCGAAAGCACAGCACTTTATAGTCCGGCGCCAGGCGTGGTCGATGAACGCCGGATACGTCGGCCGCGCCTGGCGCTGTGGCGAGGGTGACCTGAGAGAGAGAGGTAACCTCGCCAAGCGATGACGTCACGTGCGTCGCCTATCAACGCCTCGCAAAGTAGGTGCCAGGCGTTGCTAGAACGCTCGCGGACGTCACCACCAGGCGCAGTTTTCTGCTAACGCTCCACGGCCGAACCAATAGCCTAAACAACTCCGCTGTCAAAATTTGGAGGACGCTTAAGCTTTGCCTTTAAGGGTGGAAGGCGATCGCACTTAAAGATCCCTGGCCGCTAATCAAGCTTCCCGGCAAGTGAATGATATTTTCTCGTACATTCAAATTACAATTCGACGCAATAACTTCTGTAGGTTGTGGCTATGTCGTGCTTCACGATTTTTGTAATGGATCCTACTTTGAGAAATTCAATTTTGTTCAGTAACCCCTTGCGCCACGCGGAGGGCCGGTGCGATCGGGGTGGCTCGGGATGATTATTTCCGCCAACGACGCTCAGCGCCCGTGACCACACTGACGCCGACAGCAGCGCCGACGGCGGATTTTCTACGACACGGAGCCCTTATCGCTATCGCCTTAAAAACTTGTGTCACGGTGAAATAGAGCTAGCCAAATTCACCCACAGCTTCCATTGAAAAGAGGATTGGGAGTCCAACAACGTGCTTGCATGAAACCCCACAATTATTGTTATATCTGAGCCGAGATAGAGCCAGCGACCCACGCATCATAACCTCTAAACTATGGCCTTTTTGCGCAAGCGAATAAATAGTCCTATTTCAAGGAGGTTTAAAGAAAATAATTCCAACCACACGTGGCCGACGCCTAGGCAGGGATATTTGTCCAAATCCCCGAATAACTCGCCGGACTTTCAATAAAGTTATCATTCCCCCCTCTTCTTCTTCGCACACATTGCTGAAGCACGATTCATAAGAGAAGAAGCAAAAAAGGGGTTTCAACAAAACCGATATTTGCAGAATCTAAAGGGGAAGCGATAGACACTTCTCCAGACAAACACCGACCCTAGGATTTACTCTCGGTTGTTGGAGTGCCGATTCCGTGATGAAACAGGTGGGCGAATATATTTTTTTGAATACGAATCGAATACGAATAGGAGATATCCAGTATGAAATCAAATATCGAATAGTCCAAAGGAAACATGTATTTACCGTAGGCATATCCATTGTCGTGAAGTAAGGCACCAAGTCTATACTGACTGGTCTAAAAAAGACATAACCATCCGGGACAAACAAGAAATTTTTTAAACGTTAGATCACTAATTGCCAATAAGAAAACTGCATCAATAGCAGCAATATTAGAGCGTCGTTTCAGGCAAGCTTCCGAAGGAAAAATTCCGATTCGCTATATAGGCGTATAGAGCGTATGGGTATTAGGGGAGCACATAAATATTCTAACCAAATGCGCAAGCTAAAATTATTCACGCCGTAGAAAGCTCGCATGCTTAACCTGTGTGAAACCTAGTGGGGCTCTTACGTTCCAATTTTGCAATCGTCCTAGCTCGCTATTAGTGGTGAACCCATCAGTTTTGCAGATGGTGTTTGGAGGCAATACAGTAAATAAATGATCTCCTACTTGTGGTGCCCGAAACTGCTTTGCTCCGCTAAAGCCCGCCGCACTAGCAGATAGTTGGAGCTCCCGCATTTGCCTCAATCTCTTACGCTTGCGCTCTGTATAGACACTGACACGTTCCGCCAGGGTCAAAGGGGTTGGATATCCGTCCTAGTCTAACGGTGTACGAAGTGGATATTTCGCAAGTTAGGTCTTGTAAGAGCGAAAGGTAGTACGGGGTGTTTTATTTTTGCGATTCAGCACAGATGGTGCTTATATTACAAAATTATTTTTGCAAATCTCAACTTTGAGATGATGCTCAATGATGCGCAAAATGATGATGATGCACAAAATCCAGCACAACAGGTTTGACAAATGTCCGGAGATGACCCGGTATTTTGGAAAAACACTCAAACGATCGTAGCTCCAAGCGGTGCCATCGAATTTCGCGGCTCTAAATGCCGATTGGGTACATCTTATTATGTCCCACGAAGTGGGTTGCAACTCGTACAAAGTGAGAAACACGCTTTGGTACATATCTGTTTGCTATTATGTGTGCGCTTTCCTATGATGCGCTTCTGGAGTGATCACAAATTGGTGCATCTTATTGTCTATACTCATGTCGAATTCGCGCCGAAATGCTTAATATGAATGCATTGTATTGTTATTTTGTTTCGAGAATATTCATTCAGAGGACATATGGGTTTCTCCACAGTGCATAGATAACTACTTTATGAACTATTTTAATTATATTCAGATTCCCGCTTGAAAGGTGCAATTTCAGAATTGCATCCATCAAAATCTGAATTTTCGTCGGCTATAATGCTGTGAATTCTACCTTCGAAAAAAAATGTATCTCCAAGTGTAACACGCATTTTGAGAGGGTAAGGGTGTGAGAGGCAGACACCCGTATAGGTGTAAAATGGCTTACAGTGTACGCTGAATTCCCCTCCTCCACAGCATCTGTTCCAAGAAACCAAAACAGCGCTGTCAAAGGCAAAGGCTACCGCAATACTTGACGAGCTAACGTATGAGCGGAACCTTCGCCCCTGAAGCTTTCCCTTCGATGTATCGTGGTACTCACAGTGAACTGATGACTTCTTCCAGTTCGCCGAAAAATCGGGTGATATTTCGCTTGACGGTGAGCCAATCTCCGAGGCCTCGGGTAGGTTGTCGGCGCCTGGTTTCGCTTCCTGCGTTACGTCAGTATATGAATCTTCTGCTCGACGATTGATGCGATGGTATCTTAAAGCGTCGCTAAATCTGCTAAATAAACTTTAAATTTTCTCTCATGCGGTCGAGGAATGAATTGGTCACTCGAGAACGCCACAAGTCAAGTGGTCTGCCTTACGTGTGCATTGGCCAACTTAGAAGACGCTTGCTGTTTCTTGGCTGGCATGGACATGGACAACCTCCTGGCCCCGCGACCGAAGCCCGAGGGTCGCCCTGTTCCCACGGCTGCAGCGAGGTGGTTCATCTGATCCCCATCCTGTTCGTGGCCGGGTTGGTCAGACGGCGCCGTGTTTCTGTTTACATCTGCGTCAAGCGGCCCGATCAAAACATAGAACATAGCGCTCAAGAATCTTTCAGGAAAATTGGTTTCCTTTGTTCAAACATCCGCAATGTCTTGAACAAACGCGATGAATTGTCTCCACTGATCAACACATGCGGCGCAGTTGTATAGTCGCGCTAGCAGAGACTTCATTATCTGTAAAGATATTGAGCGACCAACTGTATTCTTGCGTGAAGTGTGCCTCTTACACGTTTTGTACTGATATGTATGATGCAATGAACAATGTTTTCTTGAGATATCGTAATGTGCCTGTATATTTACTAAGAGACTTAAACTTTCCCCAAAATAATTTGGTCTGGACCGTTACCTACTGTTTTGCATTCTTCAATTGAATCTACTCAGTTTATAAATTTTTGGGCCGATTTTTCTTCAAGCTAACTAGCTCAGTCAAAACGCGCAACAACGTCCAATGGGAATACATTTGACCTCCCCCTTACAGCATATATCAATCTCGTAACTTTATCATTTGCACCAGGCCTGGGTTACCATCGTTTCATTTATTTTGAGACTGCAGACAAGAGCCCAAGATCTCCGCCTAAGGAAAGATTTATCAGTGACTACAATTATGCAGAATTATACGCTTAAATTTATGCAGAAGTAACATTACTTTTTGATTATTTCATACAGCTGTTAAGTGAGCGTTCAATTAAAGCTAAGTGGGCTCCTTTAAAAAATAATGTTAAATGCCTCACTGAAAAGACCACTGCACCTCCCTGGTATACTGCAGCACTGAAGTGTATGCTGAATATTAAATAGAGGATTTTTCGAAGAGCGAAACGTACTGATGTGACTGATCACTTGTGGTCTTACCGTAATGCTCGTTCTTTATTCAAGGCGGTGGAGGCGAAGAGCGTTTTCTACAGCACTATACGTTAGACCACTGCACGGGCTCGGGCTTACCCGAAAGCTTTTTTTCACCTTTACCCGAAAGTTTTTTCACGGGCTCGGGCTGGGCTCTGGCACAGCGTGTGCTTTTTGACTCGGGCCCGGGCCGGGCTCGGGCTTTCTGCGAGTTATTCTCGGGCTTCTCAACTCTGAAAAACATGTATTTTTCGGTCTCGGACGGGGTTCGGGCCGGTTTCGAGTCGGGCTCGGGCCGGGCTCGGGCTTAAGGTAAAGGGGTGGGTCTCGCCTTAAAGTTTTGGCCCGGGCCTTTTAAGGCGAGACCCGGGCCCGGGTCTCGCCTTAAAGTTTTGATCGGGCTCGGGCGGGCCGCCCAATGTGAAAACGGGCCCGGGCCGGGCCCGGGCCGCAAAAATCGGCCCGTGCAGTGCTCTACTAGTATACGTTCCCGTTGTGGTTGGTTGGTATATTGTAGGGCCATCAAGGAGTACAGGTGGCATACGTGAATATCTTCGGAAATATCCACAAAGATTCCACCGCTACCTTGGGTCTCCACAAGAAAAGTAGAAAGTTACCGATCAACAAAGGGGTCAGGCAAGGAGACACAATCTCTCCAATGCTTTTCACTGCATGCTTAGAAGTAGTATTCAAGCTTTTAGACTGGGAAGACATAGGAATGAAAACTAACAGCGAATATCTCAGCAACCTTTGGTTTGCAGATGACATTGTCTTATTCAGCAACAACTGGGGACGAATTACAACAAATGGTTGAGGACTTTTAACCAAGAAAGTGGAACAGCCGGGTTCAATATTAACATGCAGAAGACAAAGTTATGTTCAATAGCTTGGCGAGGAAACGAGAATTGAGGATCGCCAGTCAACCTCTAGAGTCTGCAAAGTAGTACATTTATCTAGGTCAATTACCCACAGGGGACCCTGATCATGAGAAGGAAATTCACAGAAGAAAAAAATTGGGTTTGAATGCATACGGCAGGCATTGCCAAATCGTGACTGGGAGCGTACCACTGTCGTTGAAAACAGAAGTGTACATTCATTGCATCCTACCGGTGCTAACGTAAGGGGCAGGACCTTGGAGGTTATCAAAGAAGCACGAGATGAAGTTAAGCACGGAAGAAAGAATGAGGGAACGAAAAATGTTAGGCCTAACGTTAAGAGACAGGAAGAGAGTGGTGTGGATCAGAGAGCAAACGGGAATAGGCGATATTCTAGTTGATATTAAGAAAAAAAAATGGAGCTGGATAGGCCATGTAATGCGTAAGGTAGATAACCGGTTGACAATTAGAGCTACAGAATGGGGACCAAGAGAAGGGAGCACAGTCGAGAGCAGCAGAAAACAAGGTTTGGTGATGAAGTTAAGAAATTTGCAGGTGCAAGTTGGAATCAGCTAGCGCAAGACAGGGGTAATTGGAGATCGCAGGGAGAGGCTTCGTCCTGCAGTGGACATAAATATAGGCTGATGATGAGGGGGCCAAAAGAAAGACATCACGCTGACATAACCGAATGGTACTGTTGTCCAAGGCGCCATATGGTGTACCCTGCTTAATTAAGTCTTTTCTGTCTTTTTTTCATGGTGTTTTTGTGCACACCTAACATGCTAATTCCCCGGTTCACACCTCAGGGGCTCGGTGGCTAATTCCCCAGTTGTTTGTGACGTCAATTACCCACCAACGGATGCTGTGGTAATTGATTCACTTGGGGTCATGAACTTGATCCGTTTACTGAAGATAACGTCATCAATGTTTTCACGGAATTACCTCGACGTTCTTGCATTGTTACCATGTGCGCACACACCTTGCACGGCGATTTTCCCAAGGCGCGCAGCGCTTCGTCATCAGCTCATGCAGAGGCTATCGGGTGAAAATAGGGAGCAGTCTAAATTGTGACACTTCCAACGTAGTATACATGCTTGAATGCGATACCTGTAACATGCAATATATTTCACAAACAGAAACGTCGTTTAGAACGCAATTTATTAACATAATTCTATTGGGGCGAAATGTGTACTTAGAGTTAAGTGCACTTTAAAGAACCCCAGGTGCTCAAAAAATTTCCGACGCCCCCCACTACGGCGTTATAAACTTGTAATTGTAACTTGTATAGCTTGTATACGGCCGTATAAACTTGTACGGGCCGTATAAACTTGTCCAAAGAATTCCGGAGTCCCCCCACTACGTAATGCCTCATAATCAGATCCGGGTTTGGGCAGATAAAACCCCATATCTTACTCTTTTAATAACCATGAGTCTCACGCAAAACACTTCCGAAATTGCCGCTATCAAAACATGTGATGCCTGGTTACTCCTCTCATAAAACGAAGGCAACGGCATTGTAATCCGGTTTTCGCTCGAACCATGAGCGGAAAATCCGCGAATCTTTGCTCGTCTATAAGCTTAACGCTGTAAGGTGGGGCATAAACGAACACAACGGCGCAGTCACTAGTCTGCCGTCCACTACTTAGCGTCACGTTATTGCATCTCATTCAGTGCTTTTCAAATTTTTTACACAGTGCATTGTACCTATTGTCGTATTTTTCAATCTTTTATGCTATATCAACGGGGCGAGTGCGATATTTTCGCTGCATATATATATATGTATATGTATATATAGAACTTCCCTGCGAATTGTCACGTGTGTTAGCAAATTCAACAGTCATCTTGAGGCACATCTGTCGAGCTTCTGACACGACTAGGCACCGGCTTGCTAGAACATAGGAGCGCATGAGCTCCTCGAAACGCGCACAAGCACTTACAGAGCTTGATATCATCCAGCTAAATCAAAGTTAGATGAAGGCGCTCGTGTTATCGTTCAAAACGCACCGGTTTCGTAGCATCCCTACCGGATGATGTCAGGATACTTCAGTTACGCACTAAAACCGTTTGTTTCCACAAAAAATAATTGAAAGCAAACGTGGCGCAAGTGTGTCTGAGAGCTGCAAGTGTGGCTGTTCAGCAAACATGGGAGTGATTGTCCGTGTATGGATTTGCATAGATGTCCCTGTTATGGCTTCCAAAAACTTTAAAACTTACAAATTGACCGTCGTCAAAAACTTCTGCGTTGTAAATGCAACAGCTTCTAGTGATGACACGTACACGCGGGAATTGTTGGTTTGAACTGGTTAAAAAGCTATAACCACTTAAAGTTCAGATAAAGCTTTAAACTAACGTCGCGAAAACCTCCAAAGCTACAAGCTCCAATATTCGGCAAACCCATGTACTAACCACCATTGTAATGGTAGCCCCTAATCAGAGCACCATAGTATTTTTGTAGAAAACTTAGGGACTCAAGCGGCCGTATCATCTCTTCGGTAGCACTGGTTCTGCATATAGGATATGTGAAAACCGTACGCACTATTAGGAGATACGTCGGACGACTTTGGGCTTGGAACTCGGACCTTGGTCAGCGTCCGGGAGGGTCCGAAATCTTCGTCGGCGACTTGCTTGTTGCCGTCGTCTTGCTTTGCCTTCTTGCGGTGCTGCTGGTGCTTCTTTTGGCTGGCTTGCTTTTTGACGTGGACCGCGTCGGGTGGCGCTTTCGGGGGCATTGTTGGCGAGTTCGGTACGCGATCTGGGTTTAGCTCGTCAATTCGTGGAGCCGGCATCACAGACAGCTTCTTCTTCTTATGCGCGAGCAGGGGGGGGGGGGGGGGGGGGGGTGAGCACGCACCTAATTCTATGCTTCTGTCGTGTTCTCTGTGTGTCACGAGAAGACGAATTTAGGTCAACTGAACAATGCCCTAGACGGACATGCCATAAGAGTAGCTTTGCAGGTTATTCTGCTAAACGAGAATGTAATGTCGATAGTAGTGGGCGAATATTCAAATATTTTGAATAACCACTGAAAACATTCTTGCAGAAATTCCTGTGGGAGTTGTCAATGTTTGCGTAAGCATTGTGCCGCTTGCTCATCTCCACGCACCCCGGTGTCATTATCAATGTTCTGAAACTTGACTCGACCAGTATAAACCGTTATCAACCCTTATCGGTCGTTATCAATCTGATCGGACAAGATCTAACCCTTATCAACCGTTATTCGTTCTTATCAGCCTTATCAGCCGATGCGAGCCTTATCAACCCTTATCGGTCGGTATCAACGTTATCGCAATGGACGCGATTCTTATGAACCCATAACCGTCCTTATTAAGCTTATCGGACATGACTCCACCCGTAACAACTCTTATCGCTCCTTATCAATCTTATCAAATTTGATGCCACCCTTATCAACACTTATCGGTGCTTAATAACTTTGTCATAATTACTCTGGCCAATATAAGCCCCTATCGTTCTTTAGCACCTTATCCATCCGCGTCGAACCATTATCAACCCTGATGAGACCCATATAAGTCAGCACTCCTTAGCAATTCATTGACTCCTTATCTGTCCGTGCTACGCGACGTGAAGCACATAAACTTCAGAGATCAGTGGCATTTCAGTTGGTGAAGGAATGGCCCAACGGAAGGCCCATCCCGCGAACACCGAAACGCATTGGCGATGTGTGTGTTTTCAAGCGAAGCTTGTATTGCCTCAAAAGTGTCGGTGGCGGCGGCGGTGGTGGTGTCACGCTAAAACCCTATCGAAAACCTGTCGAAAACTCGCGTCTCGTTCACTTGCGATATACCAAAATTGTCATGGAAGGGTTTTAATCTATGACTGTCTGGTAGGTCATGACTTCAATAAAATCACATGCTCGTCAGTTACGTCAACATTAACGATAATAAAATCACGTGTGGTGAATACCCGCATTGGATATGCGGGTATGAGCCAGGGACAAGAAAAAAAGAAAGACGGAAGCAAATAAAGAAATCACGTGTGGCACATGCCAGCATTGGATAGGTATGAACCACCAGGGACAAGAAAGAAATAATGAAGGAAGGAAAGAAAGAAACGAAAGAAAGAGAGAAGCCACGAAATAAACCCCGCTACTCATAGAGTAGAGCAGGTGCGGAAAAGTTGCGCGGCCCCGAATCACCTGACGCGCGCGACCAATCAGGGTCGTTTGGTGTGTCGCGGGGACGGAAAGGGAAGGAAAGGGGGTTGGCGCATGCTCCGTCGCGTTTCCCTCGCCTCAGATTAGTTTAGGCGTCTGGATGGGAAAGCCGTGCATGGTGCGTTCCGCCGAGGAGCGGGCTGCGTTTTAGCAACGGTGCCGCGAACTTGCTCGGGAAAGCGCTCGTCATCGACGTGCCAATTCTATAGCGTGACGGCGTCCGAAGGCCAGGCGAAATGTCAGCGAAGAGCCGCTGACCCTGATTTTTAGGCAAATGAAGCGGAACGCCTGCGACAGTGTCGTCTTGCCACAAGCTTCGCTTACCCCCATTTTCTCGACAGGGGAAGGGCTCTGAATTTTTCAATAAAGTTTCACAAAATTCGAATTTACCTGCTGTCTGCAATGCTCCGAGACGGCTCTACATGTGGTCCTAGAGATGGCTTTTATTCCACCTTCACCAAATCTTTCAACAAAGCCTTCATAGGAACTGTTGTCCCGTCACAGTGGTTTGGGTAGCGCTGGTACGACACATTCATATGGTTCAGATATATTTACCTTCTGCTTGTGGGGGTCATATGGTGGCTGGTTTCTTCCTTTCAAAAAGACAATCAGTAACACACTATACGATTTTTTATGCTATTAGGACTCTTTTCACTATGGAGAAGCCGTAGTGTCGTTGCAACCTTGATCTCGTTCCTTAGTGGATTTCGAATCTGGACGCTTGTGTTTGTTTTCCCGATTTCTGCAATTTCATTGGAATGCGTAGCATGTGTGCATTTGTTTTTCATGTGCGTCTAAACGTAATGTAACTAATTTTCGCACGACGCTACTCATAATTCCACGCAATAGGGGAAAAAAGTGCGTGTTTAGCCCAGTGGCCAAGACACTCGGCTTCCGAGCGTTGGATCATAGGTTCGAAACTCACCACGGCCAACGTTTTCCCTTTCGAGCCTATCGTGTTTTAAACGTTTTTCGTGTTATGCATTATTTTCTTTATAGCGATTCGTCTTACGTGACGAACGGGCGGACAGATTTCCTCGTTGGGTAGGCATGGCAATGCTTACGCATTTAATATTAGTCTCTCTGATTGGTTTTCGAACCGAATAACCACTTTTCTTAAACGCAGATGTTTTTTAAATACTTCAAATCACCTACAACCATAAGATGCATCCGAACTGTGATAGTGGACATGGAACACGAAAAGCTACTCAGTGTAGCACGTTATATCTCGTTCAGGTAGTCAGACTTTCCCGGCAAAAACTGGAAAGTAATTCCTAATCACCAGAGTCCCAACCACGCGAATAAAGTGCTCGTTTCCTTGAAATACTGCATTTGGCCTTTCAATAAACAGTATTGCATACCGAGCAGTGTATAACAGAAACGTTTTACTATTTTAACTAATGTTGTAACTACAGAATGTGAGGAGCAATGCTGATGGCGAGTTATTATTAGTAAACTATTCTATAAATAACCAATATTCGATTCCATTCACTTCTGGAACTTTTTGACTCTTATTCGATTCTATCTCGGCAATTACCATTTGCACAATCATAGATATTGAATTGCATAGTGAGGGAAAACTTGTTTTTGACGATGTGCCAGCTTGCCCTTGCTTTGTCCGTTAGGCTACCCCTTGCAGATGGAACTGACAATAATGAAGGGGCCCTTCACTATAGCCATAACACTATAGTGACGACGTAACAGCGGCCGATGCTGATGCTGTGTTCTAGTGGACCTTTCCGTCTGTTTTCTTGGGTCGGTATTATACTTCATACCCCTACACAGTATAGGGAAAACAACTATGTCAAAATTTAATATCACTGATTTGTCCCCCTCCCCTTTACCATTCTACGTTTTCTCGTCTGTCAGGGCATTATGGATTTCTGCGAGTCTCCAAGTTGCCTTTATCCACATGTAGAAAAAGACTTTTCTTTAAATTACGCCGGGAAACGCTACCTCGGAAGCTTGGTCGCAGAAAAATGGAATTTTTGTACCTACTGTGAACTGTCACCTTTGCGACGTACCGAAAACTATAGAGCATTGTTCATAACTTGTAAAGATGCAATGTTGATTTTGATGTGCTTCAAATCACTCTTTAAAAAATATTTATTTAGAACCAGCATAAAATCGGACACTTGATTTTACCCCGCGAAGAAGACGTGCCATTTTATACGTTCTTCCTAATTCGACTACATAGCTTATGGAAGACATGCATGTTGGATCGAAATGCTGGACCCTTTGTTTCGTCGAAATGATTTGTCACTTGAAGGACATATGTTACTTAACAGAGTTACAACCGAACTGGTACCAACTCATGATCAGCTGCCTGCCGTCGCCACATTTTTAAGTTGAAACCTACTTGTAGTTTTTCTAAGGTGCATGGTGTGCACCGCGCGATTTACAGATCGTATCTAGGTCATCATTTTTAGATTCGTTCGCCAGTGCAAGCTTGTACGTTTCTCGCATGTGGCATTATTTATGGAGCAATAAATACCATGTAAGCAAAACCAATCGCGCCGTGCAAGGGCGTTTGGCTCATTATTATAGGGTGGTGGGTTCAAATCACGCCTTCGGTAATTTTTTAAGCATTGCTGCATTCTTATTTTCACACTTTCAATTCTGCGGTGCTATTTATTTTGGGCTAAGCTTCAACAACACGCCTGACAGGGAGTGCTCCTGCCAAGGGGAGCCAAGTGACGCGTTCATTAGCCCAGGGTGTAGAGGTCTTAGGTGAATTCTGTTTTAGTGGCTGCAGACCAATAGATAATGATGCGTTGTCACGTTCTTACTGTGTGCCCCGGTAAGACTTGTCATCCACTGACTAGCGAAACTGCGCGCTCAGCATGCGATGCAATAAAAAGGCGCCCACTAACTTTAGCAACTACAAGGCGAGGGGACCCGTCCTAATAGTGTACAGACTACCATATAAACCGGATTAAAGGTTGAGTTGGAATATAGGTGGACCCCCAAAGTTTAGCTGAAAAAAAGGAAAAAAAAACAAAGGAACCAAAAGTCGCCGACACGCATTTATTTTCGAAACGGTACCGCTCACCCACCATCGGAGCCGTAGTCTTCTTCGTCGGAAGTAGCAGTACTGTCCTCGGAATTTTGTCACTGGCCGCTTCGAATCAAGGGTGTCCTCCGTCTGCGGATGATCTGCACTACGCCACGAAATGACATTTTGCACGGGCTCCACTTCAGCAGCTTTCCTTTCGGCCCTCTCCAATACCGCACGTTTTCTTTTTTTCTTTCTGAAACGCTAAACTGGCGCTGAGCGGCCATGTTGCCCTTCGCTTCAGCAAGGTTACCACAGACTGGCAAAGGACGACCCACATTCGGCTAAAGATCGCTATATGAAACGAGGGCTGACTTTAACTTGTTTTCTTCTTGATGAGAAAATCCCGACTTATATTACTGATTATACGGTATTATGACCCCTCCCCGTAGTGATTGCCATTCCAAATGCCTAGTAAGAGGATAACGATGATGACCTTTTGCGGACTGTGGCACGGGCCCACTGCGGGGAACTGACGAAGAACGGGGGCGGTGCAATTAAAATAAAATAAAACGAAGACCAATAAAATCGCCAGAACTCATCTCGCGGCGACTGTCGATGGTAACGCGATATTAGCACACGAGCGAAGTAGCCACAAACCATATTCATCAAGTCACGTTTACGTTATAGCCGCTGTGGTCATTCTGAGACTTGCGGTGCTTCCGCTATATGGGACATATTTCACTATCGTTCCGCTATGCTATGGCAATCCATTGCCAGTGCTGCTCATAAGCACAGCGACAATGTTATGACCTACTGATGTGATGCCAATGCTAAAACGACACCCTAATAACGACGACACGACAGCAGTGCGAAGAAGATGACGGTGTGATGACGGTATGACGAGAGTTGGATGCTGGAATGGAATCACGAAGACATTCGTGATTCGTGAACAACAAATGCATGGCTACGATGGCAAGATAACGGTACGAGGACAAAGGGATGACAATGAAGGTACGCCACTAACAGTACTTATCACTGAATCTCTATAACAACGATGGGTGTCACAACGTCGGCATGACGAGATATGGACGGCAAAGCTGGATTGACGATGATTGTATGACCACGACAATATACCGATGACGTTATGCCAACGAATGCATGATAGCCACTGTCCGACAACGACGCAATGACGAAAATGACATTTTCGACGACGGCACAATCACGATTGGATGAAGACAGGGCACTTTCGGTAAAATTACGACATTGTAAAATTTTGCGATAGGGTGACGAATAATGATTGACGTCGGTGGAACGATGGAGGCGACATGACTATGACGGCAATTAGGCAATGCGATAACGTTACTTACGTGATGACGATGGTAAAGCGACAACTTGACGACTATACGGCAAGACGGAAATGACAGCGTGACGATGGCGCGACAGCGACGGCAGGACGAGAGTCGGACGACTAAGTGTGAATGACGACAGTAGAATGGACGCGACGTCATCACGACGAAAGTATTACAACGAACGCATGACCATCACTGTATGAAGATGACACAATGACGACGATGACGCTACAAGTTTTTCATTGTAACTTCGCAGTTTTATTGTCGTGCATTAAGCATAGGAGGCTCAAAGCCACCGGATCCGTCGGCATTCTCGCGGAGCGGGGCGAAGCCTCGAGCAGCGGCTGCAAAGTGGGGGAGCGTGACGTCAACGGCCAACCCCAGCGCGCGGGCCTAGGATGGCGTCGCGTGGTTAGAGAAACGGGAGCAGATGCGCGCCTTGTGTAAAAGTATGACGTCGCGTGGGAAACAAAACATGAAGACGCCGGCTCGCGCTCACGGATACTACGCCACATCGTTCTTCTTGTAGGTGGCGTCGTGAGTCTTCATACGCGGTGATTCGCATATCGTAAACAACCAGCGTAGTGGTTGCCGCGTTGAAACGAAGGTGTCTCAGCCGAACGCAAAGAATCTTCTTAAGGAAATCAAGGTGTCCCAACAGAACTCTAAAGACGGACCCGTGGTTACGCATGGATAACGAACCTGCGACAGACCATCCCAAATTTTATTTTAAGAAACAATACAGGCTGATATACCGGGTGTTCAAAATTAAGCTTTATGGTTTTCTTAAAATTAGGCACTGGGAGGCATGTGAAGACCACCTGCGCAAATAAGTTGTGTGGCCAGGAGGACACAAAGTGAGATAATTATTGCTGTTAGCAACCGAATTAACTAAAATTGAACAATTAACTTTTTATTGACGGCAGTAAGTGTTTATAGTTGTATTCAAAAGTTAGAGGCAGTCGTGTTTCTGCACAGTTTCACTTGGAAGAATTCGTCTAGCATGTCTATGCTCCGAGATATCCAACTCCAAATTTTAATTGTCGTTCGCATGATTACGCATGCAAGAAAGTGAGGATCGGCGCAAAGCTCCTCCCTAATGTGACGCGGCTGTTGGGTGCAGCGTTTAGTCTGACAACGCGACGGAGGCATTGAAAAAATAATAACTGCCCCCCTTCCCCTCACGGCTGGCGAAAAAAAAATCGAAGAACCCGTAACCGCTGTCGTAACACGCGACCGCGCATCCTGTAAACATGGCGGCAGCTGCAATGCCGAGATAATGGCGCGAGCGGAGAAGCCGGAGGGCAGTGCGCGCGCGTAATGGTGACTAGACGACCAGGCATGGTCCTTGTTTGGGCTACGCAAATAAAGTGACTGCTGATTTCCAAGTATTTTAAGTTTTATTGAAATCAAAAGCAACAATTGCACCATCAACAGCAGAAACCTTTTTTTAGCTATGCTAACGAATATTTCATACTGCCGCTTTAACTTTGGTGCTGTCATGCACAAATCTCATGACAACACTTCATCCATCAAGATGTCAATGCCCTAAAAATGTTCAAAATGCCTCCCTTCCACAGCAACGCAAAGCATACACCACTCTCGCGTCGAGTCGATAACTCTGCGCAGTGCAATAGAAATTTGGAGTCGGATATTTTGGAGCACGAACACGCTAGAATAATTCTTCCGACTGATACTGTGTAGAAACACGACTGCCTCTAAGTTTTCAATACAAACATACCCACTTACTGCAGTCGACAAAAAATAATTGTTCAATTTTAGTTAATTGGGCTGCTCACAGCGATAATTATCATCTCACTTTGTGCCCCCCTGGTCACATAACTTATTTGCACAGGTGGTCTTCGCGTGCCTCCCAGTGCCTAATTTTAAGAAAACCATAAAGCTTAGTTTTGAACAACCTGTATTATCAGGCACAGCCGCCAAGCACATGGCTGTATTGGGTAACGTCCTTTTCCTATAAGCTCGGAGAAACCGATACCTGGCTTCGCTATAGGGCTTCTTCCTCTTTCTGGGGTTTTACGTGCCAAAACCAGTTCTGATTATGAGGCACACCGTAGTGGAAGACTTCGGATTAACTTTGATCACCTGGGGTTCTTTAACATGCACTACAACGCAAGCACACGGGCGTTTTTGCATTTCGCCTACATCGAAATGCGGCCACCGCGGCCGGGATGCGATCGCGCGATCTCGTGCTCAGCAGAGCAACACCTGAACTGACTAAGCCACCACGGCGGGCTACAGGTGTTGCTCTAGCCGTATAAAACGCGGGTTTATCGTGAGCAGAAAGGGTGAATTTCGGTAAATGATCAAGGCTACTATCATCATCATCATCATCATTGACAGAAGCTGACCCCCCCCTCAGAAAAAACCTGGATCCGCCCCTGACTTACGTGATGACGATGGTAAAGCGACAACTTGACTATACGGCAAGACGGAAATGACCGCGTGACGATGGCGCGACAGCGACGGCAGGACGAGAGTCGGACGACTAAGTGTGAATGACGACAGTAGAATGGACGCGACGTCATCACGACGAAAGTATTACAACGAACGCATGACCATCACTGTATGAAGATGACACAATGACGACGATGACGTCACTGTAAAATTTGTTCCCGCAATGCCTCCACTGCTCCTCCGCGTGCGAGCAGGGCTTCTGCAGCAATCCTTGCGCTATTGCGCTTCTTCCAATGACCTGGTTTCACTGCAGTCAGAAGATAATGCCCCGACGCCACCCCACCTCGTCCTCGTCCGATGCAGCACCTGCGAATCACGAGGCTCATGCGACGTAAGGAGCGCGTGACGCTCCCATTGGCTGGTCCCAGGCACCACGTCAGGAGACGCGCCCAATCTTTCTCGACTTCGTCTGGACGTTCTTGGCCCAGAAATATTTCGCCCGCTTTTCGCATGCGGAACGACAGCATATAAAATGCTGCAGGCATCGTAAAGCCTCTTTCTGGAGTGCGCAACACGGACCGCATGCGCATTGCAATCAACATCACACATGGAACGGTAAGAGTAGAGGACACCTTTAAAGAAATTGAAGATTGTGTCCGCTTACAGCTTCAGCGGGGCGAATTGTCACAATTGATGAGGAAGAAGACATGTCTGCAGTTAGAAAAGTATTCGTAGCGCAAATACAAAATGGTGCTGAAGTCGGCGGAGATTCAGATGAACAGAAAATTGGGCAAGAAGGTATAGCTGAGCTGACAATTGCGATCACACAGTGACTAAGAAAAAAATGTCGCAGTTTCGCTCGAAAGGCGAATCATCGATTGCAATAGCAAATGAGTAGACAACTATACGAACTAGGCATAGTATTTTCATCGGCCGTATAATCTTGTAAACATTCACTTACTAATTAAATTAACAACCACGGTGGGAAGCTTGCACGGGTTAAAATGAACACTTCTCGCTCGATGGCTGCTGCAAACCCGCTGTCTAAACGCTGGAGGTAGGAGGCGTGGCAGCAGCAGGGGAATTTACCTTCGTGCAATCTCTCGCTTCAACGCGAACTAAACGTCGAAAGCACAGCGCATACGGAGCTACCGGCACTAGTTACACTTTGTCTACATCGCAGAACGCTTTGAAGATGAGGCCAAGCGGGCGCGCACATTTTTCCACGTCGCCGATCGCTTTCAAGATGCGCGGCTGCGCCGTAACCAGAAGAAGCGACAGAAGAAGCTCGCTTTCGCTTCGCCTTTCTCCTTCGCGCGCGCGAGAATAACCGCGATTGTCGGCTGACCCTCGCTAGTTTTCACTCACGCATAAAGCGTACGGCGCGCGGCAACGATGTTACCGTGTTTGGACTTTATACAGAAGATCACGGCTACGTCCACAACAACGGCGATGGCAGAAGTGCGCTTGAAGTGTCCATATAAATTCTATCGCAATAAAAGTCGCACATGACATGTCGCTGACTGTCAACTGAAGTTTATTATAGGAAAACGAACAATGTATAAAGGATAACAGTCACATGTGAGATAATTCAGAGAACACAAGGAGGCACACTCGCAACCACGAAGACGCACTAGATACGGCCAAATGTTTTATTGCTCGTACGTAGCGCCACATTTATACACAGGGTTAAGCACTCGCGAAAAAAAAAAAAACGTCATTGAAGCCACGTATCAGAAAGACAGAATATGTTGGTCAGAGCCTTGAATCTTAGGACGGCACGCACGCGTTCTTGCGATCGACACACCAACGAAAGCGCAAGTGAGCTCCACAAAATAAGACCAATCGGGCATGAGCAGTCAACGGCATATACTAAAGTAGGAAGCGTTACATCGGAGTGCGCAGATTTGTAATCGGCATTCTGTCTAAAAAAAGGCTGAAATGGATACACCATATCCTTTTTAAATGGTATCCTTTTCATGCAGAAGGATGGCCCTCCTTACAGCTGTAATAGCGACAAATAGCCATGGCGTTGATAGATATAGGCCTATTCATCCACCGCCAGCACTTCGTCGCAACGTTGCTGTATTAATTTATACAGTGGAGCACAGAATTTAGGATAATGACAGATTGAGATGCGAGTTCTTGGAGAGCTGCGTTTGATCTTATGCTTGTTTATAGTGCCTGTTTTGCTTTCATATTTTTAGATGAATATTTCAGCGCATTGCCTTCATACGGCCCAAAACAAAATAAAAAGACGCGACTCCATTTTGCTCGACGGAGCTTCCTTACGGTAGATTAATTTTTGAGGAGTGGATTACAAATCTATTTTCCTTGGATGCCTGATTGTGATGAATGGACCTGTCTGGAAGGAGCACCACCGCTTTTGCATAAGGATGTTCAGGAAGCTAGGCAGTGACACTTATACTATGGAGATGCGTGTGCCCGTAAGGCGGAATATGCCGTCTCTGTGCATACGGCCAGTGTTGAGATATGACAACGTCATTAGGCACCGCAACTTTCAATACATATTCATAGAAGTAAGCTTTTACACTTTTTTTCTTTTAATTCATCCAGTTTACTCTTGTTTTAAATCCCTTCAACCGAGAATGCAACTATGAACAGCACTCTAATGGAAATGTTGAAAACTAATTTTTCAATACGACTTCGTGACGAACGAGCTCGCGTGCGCTTCTCTTTAATACTTTGTGACTTTAGAGCAATATGAGATTACCGTACTCTCTCAGCCAAGTTATTTATAGACAAATGCGTAGTCTGAAGTAGGTAAACAAGACAAATTCGACATATAAAAATTGTTCGGTCGATACATAAAAAGCACGACAAATACACAGGGAACTGGATTGCGCTTCTGGGAAGAACTGAAGCTATGTAGAAAACATTTACCTTTCCGACGTACGCTTCTGCAAAATGAAGCTTCACAGTAGAAGAAAGAAAATACTGGCTCCACCATATGTATTTCTGCTGAATTTAATCTATAAATTCAGCTAACTGGGAAGTTGGCCGAAGGAAGGATGCTGAGCTTCCTAAAGAGATTTAACGACAGTGTAAGACTCCAACCCTAGAAAACATGCGAGTGCTCGAGACCATACGTGTACTTGATTCTACAATTCAGAGAACGTTGCAAAAACACCGTTCATACATAAACTTATGGGAAAATTAGGCTTATTTGCCAGTGAAGCCCTGGTCACTCGCGTGTTAGTTCACCATGGATTAAGCTTTTTCATAAAAATCATCTAGGTCGTCTAATTATGATTCCGTCTAAAATGATCTAGGTTGTCTAATTATGAAGCCACATAGGTGGCTTCATAAAAGCAGTGTTCGAGAAAGTAAGCATGGAAATGCGTTTTTTATATAGTGTTATTGGTGTACTTCAGCGCCTGCACATTCGAAGTGTGCACTGATTTCTATGACTGCGTTGCAAGTTACGGGGTGTTTCTTTAAACAACAGAGTTCATTTAATAAAAAGGCTATAAGTGTAGCGAATGCGGAACGTTTGCAAATAAATTGTTCTGTGAGGTGGACCTACTTGGCAGCTAATGACGTGAGTATCAGCAGGCCACTTAACTAAACAAAGTTTTCATTAACTTTTTTTTTAATTCAAGCTTGTGGGCAGTGGTTTAAATGCCCCATTTGGAAGCAGTGGTATTTTAATGTACCCCCCATTCTCCTTTAAATCTAGAAAATCATTACTAATTCAAAAAATGAATCATCGAATTTACACCAGCCCTCCAGGCAATATCTAAACCAAGGGCATCGTGACCGTAGAGACCGCTGTCCCCCTACCATATCAGATGGAAACGCCCCGTGACGGAAAGTGCGACGAAGTTTTTGAATGAACGTTGTGGCCAGTCGACACAGGTACTGATTTCGCACGCTTTGCCTTGCGAGCATCTGCCACGAAATGATGTATTAGCATGTGCCCCGACATGGTGTTTCCCCTTACAAAAAAAAATTGTTGAAAAGTTGTTGAAAAGTCATTGGTCAATGTCAACAAATAGCATTGAAAACACGTTGAGGCTTTGTTGAAACATTGTTGAGGAAATTGTTGACTGGTGTTGAAAATTGGCCCGCGACATTTTGTTGAAACATCATTGGGTCGTTTCAATTTGAGAAGTCATTGATGGATTGTTGAAACCACGTTGAATTCCAATATTGAAAGCCCATTGAAGAACTGTTGAAGATGTGTTGAATATAAATATTGAAAACCTCTTGAGACATTGTTGAAATATGTTGAATGCCAATATTGAAACCCCATTGACATAATGTTGGAACTGTGTTGAACGTCAATATTGAAACCCCATTGAAATATTATTGGAGCAGTATTGAATATCAATATTGGAACCCCATTGAGATATTATTGAAGCATTGTTGAACATCAATATTGAAACCCCATTGAAGTATTATTAGATGAGCGTTAAACGTCAATATTGCTTGATGGAGGCAAAAGGTGCTACATATTAAACAGGACACAAGAGGAAGAACACAGACAGCACACACGTTAAGCACCAAACGTGTGTGTTGTCTGTGTTCTTCCTCTTGTGTCCTGTTTCTGATGCACTACGCCTTTTGCCTCCATTATACCAACAAGCCCAACGTGCAATGTTAGTCAATAGTGCAACAGCATTTAAATATTATTGGAGCAGTGTTGAACGTCACTATTGAAATCACTTGGCAGCCCACAGAAATATGCTGTTTGGTGAATAGTGTTGAAAACTGCACTAGACTTTTCTTTAAATACCGCTGAGCTACGTTGAGTCTCATAGCATTACCATTGATGCCATCTATATTGATGTGGTCCTTGCATACTAGAGGACAGGGGCAAACTTAAATGCAGGCACTTCTGTATTGCAGACCTGGGTCACCTAGGGATCAAAACCACTTTTAGATATAGCCTGTAATAAAACATATTATGGAGCTGCTAGAACCATTAGGCCAGTTTTTGAATTGGCTTAACACACAAAATCAATACTCCTTCACGAAATCAACAGCTCAAAATTGATGTGGACAAAAAGCATTTTTTTCTAGATGAATTGTTTATTGAAGCCAAACATTTGCTAACTGTACAGCCATGTGTGCCTTGAGATCGAAAAATTCCTAACAGAATCTACAAACTGCCAGCAGCTTGATACAATAACGAAATTGAATACTGAGAGATGTAAAGTTTGCGTGGCCCTAAAGTAAAACATTTCTCAAAATTGAAATGAATAGAAAATAAATATTATACAAGCATTACAGTAAATACCATTTAAAATGTACTTGATTTCTCTATTTGGTAGCCAGTAACTTAATCATGGCACAATTTGCATGAACCCACTGAGACTCTTATTTATTGGTTAAATGGTGTGCCCATTTTACTAAACGTTACCTACCTCTGAAACGACATGGTAATTACAATAATGTGTGCCATGGCAGCAGTTTATTGTGCTGCATTGCTTCTTGCACGATCCAGTTGCGTTTTCTGCCATGATTACTAGGTTCCTGGGCAGGTCATTAGATACCAAGCGATTTATTCACTTTGACTACTTAAGGTTTTTATCTGATACACAGTGGCCATTAGTTACCTGCTGGAAGACTTAAATGGAACTGGCATGAGGAATTTTTTTTTAATTTTTGAGTGCCGCAAAACAAGTTACAATGAAAGAATTTGCAAGAAATCAGGTTCA
Organism: Dermacentor silvarum; assembly: GCF_013339745.2. NCBI lineage: Eukaryota > Metazoa > Arthropoda > Arachnida > Ixodida > Ixodidae > Dermacentor > Dermacentor silvarum. Next base: position 74,285,847 of record NC_051163.1, read on the forward strand.
TGCGTACATGAAAGAAAGCACATCGCTGCCTTGCCCGAGAACTGTTGTTGCACTCTGAATTTAAGCAAACTTTTACCACCTACTTCTTACTATTTTGAAATAGCAAAATAAACCATTACTGCAAACAAATGTTAATATGTAGTTTTTCTTAAACAGAACCACTCTGACAATAGCACAGATTCCACTTTACGGTGTATGTATGAAACCTAATTTTCTGTAAAATTTCTCACTGGGCCTACTTTTACTTTATCAAACTTGAAATGGTGTGCCATCATGGAACAGCCTTGGCATGAAATGACCCGAGATACCTATGAAATAAAATAGTCAAGAAACAGTATCTTTTGTAGAAATATATTAAAGATTTACGTAAAAATGTACTAAAATACAAATCGCAACACTTGTGCAATTAATTATTAATCACAACACAGTACTTGTGTCTGAACCATCCAACCTGGCCTTTTCAGGTGACTAGAAACATCATAGTAATAAAAAAATGTTGAGGGCTGCAAGTGCACAACACTTGAACTGTCCACAGACTTGAGCTCTTCTGGACACTTCAGGTCCCTTGCGAGAAGTGAGGCCAGAGTGTTCTTAATGTAGGCCACGTTTGTCCCAGGAAACTTGTGACAGGTAAAGCCTGTAAAAAAAAGGAAAAACCGCATGACGTTAAAGATCAATGTTCCATATGCAAAAGTGCGACATACAGTACGCCCTGTTATAATGAAATTGTTTCATTTGTTTTGTTTATTCCAAGTTTTCACGAGTTCCATTCTAGAGAACGACCAGTTTTCACGAGTTCAATTCTAGAGAACGACCAGCTTTCAAAGTGGAGTGGCACCGGAAGACTCCACTTAGTACAATATGCAGAAGGCAAACAGGAAAAGCCCACTGTGGCAGAATAACTTCATAAATATCCTTGGTGTGAAAATGTGAACGTTGCTTGTTAGGAACAAAATGGCGGGAAAAAGACTTCATACTGTTGGTGAAAAAACTTAGATAGACTACTGGCAACTAAAATGAGTTCTCTCAACAATCATAATCAAAATGTGCAGCACTTTATTGCACTTTTCCTTGCAGGAGTTGCTCCAAATACGGTTATGCGGCCAGAATTGAGTATGGTATATGTGAATTTGTTTTACGAGCTCATATGCTACTGGCGTGCACTTCTCACATCGTGATGACCATTTTATGCCTCTCTACTGAAAACAAAATACTGCTTATAACGAGGATTTACTGCAGTTGCACGCCGACCTGGTTACACTAACATAAATAAATGCAAAGAAGAAATACGAACAAATGCTCAGTCTTACAAGAGAAATATGCAAGTGGACTGGCTCAGCTAATCCTTTGAGAGTCACTGCCATGCATGTAGAGTGGTGGAAACAAATCGTGTGGTCACGACCATAAATATGAGGCGGCGAAAGAACATATAAATAAGCATACCTTTTAAGTATGAAGTGTCCCCAAGCATTACATTACAGATTCTGTAACCTTCTGTGACTTCTACAAAAATCCTGATTGTGCTGTTGCCCCTTGGCTTCTTACAAAACTGATCTTTCTCTTTATTCTATGGTGCCCATCACTGCAGTAGTTTGGGAGTATTCACCTAGTTTAATGTTTTGTGAGTGTCATTACATTTAAAAAATGTGATTATGCTAGTTTGCCCTGCATGCTACAATAAACATGGTGTAAAACAGCGGACACTAAGAAACCTTTGTCACTTCGTGACCTAAAAAATTATTTACCCATTTTTTTTTCTCGAAAGGTCACTGGAGGGACAATCCAGAATGAAAATATAACGCTTAAATTGGGGGACGTTTGCCAGAAAATATGTGATCCTCAAAGGGTTAAACATGAACACCTACAAAGCTCATTTAATCTTTGATAAATCTAAACCCATAGTACTTGAGCACTGGTTTAAAATAACGCTGAAAACAGGCAAGTGCGTCCTTGAAGTAAAAAAGCAGGAGACATTTCCAACAATTTCAGAGTGGGAGCTGTGGACATGCCTCATGTTCTGTAAGAAGCTTTAATCGTAGCTGCCAAGGGCCTATTGAGTACTGATAATTTTATGAGAACGTGAGGAAAAGTCAAATAAATACCTCTGTTTCTTCCACATCCTACAATACAATGTGATAAATTGGATCTTAATCGGTTGAGTGCCTAGAATGAATGAACATAGCTAAACATAGCAATGTTGACAACGAAGTTCGCAACTGTTCCTATTGTTGCTTTCATCGAAACAACCAAACAATTATGCCCCGTAACTTAAGCTCCCTCTGCTTAAAGGCTACTGTCTGGCACCACATGGACCTCCTTCAAGACAGGAGCAACTTTAATTCAATGTGGTCTGTTGAAATAGGTGAAACCACTATGTTTTGCGTTACAGAATCTGGAGGGCCATTTTGATTGCTGAAATTTGGTGGAAGTGCTGTCCCTCGAGTTGAGCAGTAACTGCACTTGAGCATAGCTTCTTCACAATTCCTATATTATAACAACACTTTCAGGCTACTTAAGCACACCCGCTATAGCACCAGATTGGTAGCAAGCTTCACAGATTGGTACTACAGATTGGTAGTTGCTTCATTGCAACTGTTCATTGCAATGACAGTCAAGTAGTGCAACTAATGCGCAAATACACCTAACTTTGTCAGTTGGAGCCACCTATCACTTCTGGCAGTTAAGGCTGCTTTTTAAAATTTAGCACTTTAGTATGGAGGTGTTAGAGACTTGAGATCAAATGAACATTCATTCCAAATAGTAGGCTATTGTAGCACGTAGGTGCAGACACAGGCTACTTGAAAGTCATTTGTTGTGCTAATAGCAAGCTGGTAATTCCAAGTACAAAATGTGAATGCAAAAATGCAATGGGAAAAAGTATGTACGGTACTTGCCTATAACAGCGTTATCCCTGATAAGGCCAAGAGCCTCTTTTTGCCTATTGGTGGTGTTTCCGAGAAGTGAGTGGCCCATGAGGTTCTCTGTGAACACATGGTGAATCAAGGCCTTTGCAAACTTGCCTGGTCCACTATGGCAAGCTGTGCCAGGATCATCTGAATGAGCACTTCTCCAACCTATGTGAAACGGCACGTTTAGGTAAATATTAGTGAGGTAGTTTAAGGATTTTAAGCACATTTACACAACAGCCACGCTCCGCATAAATCACAGAAATACTGCCTGCTCCAGACCTAAACTGTTAACTAATGTCACTAATAAAAACAACTAAAATTAATGTCATAGCTTATGCTGTTAGGATGTCATGTACTTCAGAAAAACAAGGATTCAACCAGTACAAAATAAAATAGTAAGTAAACCAAAGGATTGAAAACTTTAATGCAAGTAGCATTTTTAGGATACTTCACATTCTTTCGGGTGTCTGTCTTTAACTATTTTCCAGCCAATTTGTGTCACTTGGTGGTCAATGGCCTTATGGGTAGGGCTGCTATGTAGAGGGGAAGTGGGTTAATAACCATCTGATGGACCTGCTTGGATCTCTGGGTATGTGACTCAGAGTATGTGCCACTCTTCAATGAACCTCTTTCACGCCATCGTGGGCAACTGCTGCTTGTGTTGGCAAGCAGCAGTAGCAGCTCAAACAGGAAGATAACTGTCGACGTTAATGCGATTACCGCTACACATCAGATTCGCTTGCTGTGTCCCAGACCTACTCAGCTGAATGTGTACATAAGACACAAAGACAGGGTGTGCCAACTGCCCACCTCATCAAATAAATGAATCAACTCGCAAATCAAAGGCTATGCAAAATCGCAAAGGAGACACTTAATGCTACCAGTTTTACTAAATCTTAAGGAGAATACCTCCCGGCAATACATTCTCCTGGCAACAGTGCATTTGATCATGGTGACGCTAGACGATGAATGGCCAAAGAATTCCACCTTTTGCATTCCGCCTGTGGCGTCTCCAGGCTCATTTTGATTCTGAAAACAGATGTCAGTATTAAAATGTGACGCCACGATAACTCAAAAGCAACAATCAAAACATCTACATGGACGATTAGGCCGACATAAATGGATGGATATAAATGACTGATTGAAAACATTAAAGCATGGCTGCTCTTGCCACTGGCAGTGTGAGGTGGGCAAATAATTTATTTTTAATTTCTCTCCTAAATTTTAAAATTATTTTTGCTCATCTACTGCCTGAACTGTTGCGGCCACATCTTAAAGGTAGCTCGTTCATATAAAACCTGTGTTGCATTTTTTTACTCCCATCTAACTGCTGCTACTGCAGTTTGCTTACTCTCTAAGTATTCCACAGAACTGCTCCACCAACAAACCATTGTTCCAAGCTTATGGCAAAGCGTCATTTAGATCACAAGGATACGCTCCCCTTTAACTCTCTCTCCTCTTTAGTGTGTGAATTCAAAGCAAAAATAACTTATTGACATAGCTGTCTGCTGCTATCTCATAAAAAGCCTTGCTAATTTTTTACATTTGTCGATAACGCTTACATGCCACTGGGAGCACAGTGGGACGACACGGCAAATATGCCCAAGCATCTCGTTCCTTTACTGATTTTCAAACTCGGTTAAATCAATCAGTTACTGAAGGGCCAAAGCCTGAAACTTCACACGATGACATTATTTTGAATGTTTCATCCCACTAAAGCAGAACATAGAATCCCACAGAATCTGCCTTTTCCGTGAATATAGAGCGCCTACGCGAAGGCGTTAGCGTGAACTACTCGATGGCGTCGAAGGGAGATAATGGTTAAAAAAAAAAGTTCACCGCGCGCCTACCGGCGGAAAACAAACCACACATAACCTGATGATTTCACAGCATTCACTGGCATCAGCCCTTTTTTATCTCACCTATCACATAGCATCGCATATACGCCATTGCAATTCTTTATTATTATCGCGCCACAGCGCGTGTCTACCGCGCGGCGTGTCAGCGGACTCTGGGCACTCGATCCTGAAGCGAACAGCGCAGCAGAATACATTAGAACGGCAAAACGCCCTGCGCATATTTTCGCCGATCCCGACACGCCATGTAGTAGATGCACGTCAATGGACGGCGTTGCGCGAACGAAATATACTTGATTACAGTACAGTTCGGATTATTTCACGTCAAATTGTTTCCACGAAAAGGGCAAAGCACGAGCGCTCATTAATAAGGCTAATTTCAATCGGTGCTGGAACACCGTACCAAACAACGTGGCGGGCACAACATGCCCTGTTTTAGCTGGCTCCACATAGCTGCCCACCAAAACGGCAGAGCACGAGCGCTCATTAATAAGGCTAATTTCAATCGGTGCTGGAACACCGTAACAAAAATCGTGGCGCGCACAACATGCCCCGTTTTAGCTGGCTCCACATAGCTCCTTTACGTCGCCGCAAGCGCGCTGTGAAGTTAAATCAGGACAAAACTTCATGCTCAATATCACAAATCTAGTGCTGCACAACCAATTCTCGCAACGGGAGGATAGTACTAGTAATGAAAACGAGCACAGAGGCGCGTGGAAGACACGCACGCGCTCTGTACGCACTTTTGCTGATAGCGTCGCAAAGAACGAGCAAGTGGAATTCGAAACACTCACTCACCTTCGATGTGGCTGAGTCGGAGGCGATCATGGTGATCTTCGAGGCAACGTGTAGCCTATAAAGAGCGAGCACCAAGTTGGAATATACCAAAGATGTCACAGCGAGGCAAAGGGCACAGAAAACGCAGCAAACTCATCACGCAACCAGCACACATACGCCGCACGCACAAAGTTCCGGAATGCGCCAAAGAGTCAACAGCGCAAGCGCGCAATCACACAAAAACGCGCATACAAATCCACGCTTTCATAGATATGAATTGCCATATTTATTAACAAATCTTGTAATATAATGGTATTTCTTAACAATTTCTGTGGTTTGCAAGAGTGTGAAAGTTTTCTGCTTAGCTTCCTTGAGGAACTATTTTCTTTATCGCGGTAACGCAGTGCGCCGGCCGGTCACGTACGGAGCGCGCGCGAAATAGTGCAAAATTCAAACGTCGCAAATGTCGCACCCTGTGTGCGCGCACAGCTTTAATCGTTTGTATTAAAAAGAAATATTTATTTTAATACGTGAAGCAACCGGCGCGAAATGAACTACGGACCAGTAACGTACACAATTGTCGCTGTTCGTGCTTGTTAGTTTGACATCATGACGAACGGTAGACAGCATGCCGTCCCATTGATTAAACATTTGTGATGATGTATGTGTTTAATGGCGCAAGGGCCAGGTATGGCCAAAGAGCGCAAGTCTTGTGTTTAAAGTTGACAATGGAGCAATGAATTGCGAAAGGTAGATGTGTCGTGGCTGTGAAAGCCTAAAAACAATCGCTGTAAAATGCGTAATATATATGTAATAAAATTATGGCAATGGCTAATGAGGTGCACTATGTATGAAACGAAAGAACAAATTGCAAGATAATGATGATAATGAGAATTTATCAATGATAAGTCTTTCAAAAGCACTACTGCCTTGACAGGCCCTTTGAAATGCAATGGCCTGGAGACCCGTGCTATACAAAACTACTATCGCAGCGGCATCCTCTGGAGAGAGGATGCGCTATGAAACTATTGGGCAAATAACATGCAATGTACATCGCTAAGAAACCCAGGACAGCTTGGTGTTAAAGAGGGGTTTGTCACCCAGAAACATAGCGGATGGAGAGGGAGACAGTACCGGTACGCTAGAGGGAAAGTGCCTTTTTCTCTCTGTTTCGGCTTCCCTGCACTCCACGAGGGCGTGGAGCACGGTAAGCCTCACTCCACATCTACTACAGGTTGGTGGTCATTTCCAGTTAAAAGAAAATTGTGGTGCCGTATGTATGTCCTATTCTCAAACGAGAGAAGGACATTAGTTCTTCGTATTTTCGTAACGGGATGCCAGGGACCTATCTGTGGCTTAACTAAGTGAGCTTATTGTTGGTTTCGGTATCCCACAAGCGCTGCCAGTGGCTTCGAGATTATTTCTTAAGTAGGGCTTGAGGTCTGCGGCAGGGATAGAAGCGGTAGGGTGGGCTCGCGATGTAGTTGAGGCCATTTGATCAGCCAGAACATTGCCCTCGATGCCTCTATGGCCAGGCACCCAGCACAAAATATATGCTGGTTAGACATATATGCTTTTCACAGAGCAGAATACAGTTCAATAAGTACAGGTTTTGTGTCTATGTAGAGTCATGATAGTTTTACAACGCTTAGGGAGTCTGTAAATATTGATCGTTTGAGTTTTGACTTGCCTATATTCTTCACGGCTGATAAAAGTGCATAGGCTTCATCTGTAAAAATGCTTGTTTCCGGGTGCAGTACATCGGACTCGGAGAACGATGGGCCGACTACTGCATAAGAAACCCCTGCATGGGACTTGGAAGCGTCAGTGTAAAACTGAGTGCACGACGAGTACTTGAACTGGATTTCTACAAATACATCTGGATATGTGCCTCTGGAGCGTCTTTTGTGACCTCTACAAACGAAGTATCACTCTATGAGTTGCCAAGGTGGCCAAGGTGGCACTGGATTTGCTGGGCCATCAGATTATTTTCAAGTAGTGGGATATCCATTTCTGCACTAATTTTTCTTATACGTAGTGAGAAGGGTTCTCTTACTGTCGGCCGGTTATTAAAGAGTGTGGCACTGGTCATATCATTTATGATTGAAAAAGACGGATGTTCCGAATTCGAATTTACTGTCAAGAAATAGGTAAGGCTTAAGTATGAACGTTGCATGTCAAGCGGCCACGCGTCCGCTTCTACGTACAAGCTTGACACAGGACTTGTCCTGAAGGCACCAGTAGCTAGGCGGATGCCTAGATGGTGTACAGGATCCACCATCCTAGGGCGCTTGGCGTAGCGGAATGGTACATCATGGCGCCGTAATCTAGTCGTGTGAGTATGGGGCTCTTATACAGATTTAAAAGGCACTTTGTGTCACTACCCCAAACGGTGCGTGACAACACTTTTAGAATATTCATTGTTTTCATGCACTTGTTTCTTATATACTGTATGTGTGCCATAAATGTAAGTTTCGTATCTAGAATCACACCTAAAAATTTGTTCTGTTTTGTTACGGCCACACGTTGTCCCTGCACTCATGTCAGGATCGGGGTGCAGACCCTTCTCCTGGAGACAGGACGCAGGTGGTCTTTTGGGGTTAAGGCTAAATCCATTCTCGTCTGCCCACTTAGACACCTTGTTCAGACCAGACCAAGCTGAATCTGCCGCTCACAGACTGCAAGATTGCACGAGGCGAAACCTAACTGTACATCATCGACGTATGCAGAGTAAAACATGTTTCTTGGGATATACAGACGCAAAGAACTCATTTTTACGATAAAGAGAGTGCAACTCAGCACCCCGCCCTGTGGCACTCCAGTTTCCTGCAGAAATGGTCTTGATGCAGCATTTCCCACACGAACACGGAATGTGTGATTAGATAACTTTCTATGACATTTAACATGTTACCACGTATACCAACATTGAGAGTCTCTAAGTATTCCAAACCGCCACGTGGTGTCGTAGGCTTTGTCCATATCAAGGAATACAGACAGAAAGAACTGCTTATGGACGAAAGCTTCACGAATTTGCGTTTCAATACTATCATGGTCGGCGGTGGTTCGACCCTCTCGAAACCCGCATTGGTACGGGTCAAGCAGTTTGTTTGATTCGAGGAAATGTATTAGTCGGCGGTTTATAATTTTTCGAAGTTTGCAGAGACAGCTTGTTAGTGCTATAGGCCGGTAACTCGAAACAGACGATGGGTCCTTGCCCTGCTTCAGTATAGACGACAATGGCCTCTTTCCAGGGGAGGCGATCTTTGCCGGAGGACCATATAGCATTGTAAAGGCAGAGGAGAGTTTTCTTTGTTTCATGGGGAAGGTGTTTTAGCATTTGATAAACTATGCGGTCAGAGCCTGGGGCAGACTTGTTGGAACAACTAAGCGACGCAAATGGCCGGTTGTATGCCTCGTCTCCGGTGCATTTTCTTTCTATTTTATGTTTTTCTATGGTAGCCTTGTGTCTTTAAATGTTGGCGAATAATGGGATGAGCTTGCCACATGTTCAAATGTGCTCCCAGGCAGTTAGCTTGGTCTTCCAGACTGTCGCCTTGTGTGTTTACCAACGGGAGTGAATAAGTTTGTAGCCCTTTTATCTTATTACTTTCTTCCAGACTCTTCCCTCGTCTGTATACGAGTTGATGCCTGATAAAAACTTCTCCCAACCTCTCTCCTGGCCTGTCGACGCGTTCGTCTCCCCTGCGATTTTATCTTCTTAAAATGACAAGATTCTCCGCAGTTGGAGTCGCGTAGCAACCGCCACGCTTTGTTCTGTTTCCTACGAGCGTTCCGACATTCCTCGTTCCACCATGGGACACGGCGTTTGCAGGTCGCACCACTTATTTCAGGTATACATTCAGAAGCGGCATCAATTATAAAACATGTAAAATACTCGACAGCAGCATCAATTCCCAGCGAAGATATTTCAGACCAAGATACTACTTGTAAGACTTGGAATTTCTCCCAATCTGCCATATCCAACTTCCAGCGGGGTCCTGGTTTGGTGGTTGTTCGTTTTGTAGTGGTGATCTCAGCAGTATTGGGAAGTGGTCACTCCCGTAAGGATTTTTTATAACTTCCCATTTAAGTTCAGCAAATATAGACGGGGAGCTACACTGAGATCAATGGAAGAAAC
>NC_051163.1:74295626-74327148 GCF_013339745.2 Dermacentor silvarum
TCCATGTCATCAATCAGGTAATCCAGAACTGCGGAGTACAATCAACCTCTCTACATGGCTTTCATAGATTATGAAAAGGCATTTGATTCAGTAGAGATACCAGCAGTCATAGAGGCATTGCGTATTCAAGGAGTACAGGAGGCATATGTGAATATCTTAGCAAACTTCTACAAGGATTCGACAGCTACCTTGGTTCTCCACAAGAAAAGTAGAAAGTTGCCTATCAAGAAAGGGGTCAGGCAAGGAGACACAATCTCTCCAATGCTATTCACCTCATGCCTAGAAGAAGTATTCAAGCCTTTAGACTAGGAAAGCTTATAAGAGTGAGGATCAACGGCGAATATCTCAGCAACCTCCGATTTGCAGGTGACATTGTCCTATTCAGCAACAATGGAGACGAATTACAGCAAATGATTGAGGACCTTAACCGAGAAAGTGTAAGAGGGGGGTTGAAGGTTAATATGCAGAAGACAAAGATAATGTTCAATAGCCTGGCAAGGGAACAAGAATTCAGGATCGCCAGTCAGCCTCTAGAGTCTGTAAAGGAGTACGTTTATCTAGGTCAGTTACTCACAGAGGACCCTGATCACGAGAAAGAAATTTACAGAAGAATAAAATTGGGTTGGAGTGCATACGGCAGGCATTGCCAAATCCTGACTGGGAGCTTACCCCTGTCGTTGAAAAGTAGAAAGTTACAAGTGAAAAGAAAAGTGTACAATCATTGCATTCTACCGGTGCTAACATATGGGGCAGAAACTTGGAGGTTAACAAAGAAGCTCGAGGACAAGTGAAGGATCGCACAAAGAGCGATGGAACGAAAAATCTTGGGACTAATGTTAAGAGACAGGAAGAGAGCGGTGTGGATCAGAGAACAAACGGGGATAGCCGATATTCTAGTTGACATTAAGCGGAAAAAATGGAGCTGAGCAGGACATGTAATGCGTAGGATGGATGACCGGTGGACCATTAGGGTTACAGAATGGATACCAAGAGAAGTGAAGCGCAGTCGAGGTCGGCAGAAGACCAGATGGGATGATGAAGTTAGGAAATTTGCAGGCGCAAGTTGGAATACGCTGGCGCAAGAAAGGGGTAATTGGAGATCGCAGGGAGAGGCCTTCGTCCTGCAGTGGACATAAAATAGGCTGATGATGATGATGATGATGATGCGAAGCCTACCGTAAATACAACTGGCAAACTTCATGCATCATCCCTACACCGGTACGGACTTGTATAAGATGCATTATGGGTTGGTTGGTGACCACCAACTAGACCACCTTCTTTAGCACGGTCATTACCATCTGGGTCTCTCTGAAGCGAAGGTTTCTTTGCCTGTGGTTCCATTGTTTCGCCTTGTTCGGTCTAACAGTCGGTCGGTCGCTGAACGTGTTCTCGCCGAGAATATTAGCAGTGCTTAAAACAATGACGCGCTTCCAGAGGTGGGATTCGAACTTTGGGCCCGCCGCACCAGCCCGATGCTCTATTCAATACGTCGCTACCGCACGTACACTTCTCCAATGCCAACACAAATTAGCACTTTCCGATCGTTGCAACGTGTTACATGCATAGACAAAAAAAATGAGCAGAAGCTTCCCACTGGGTAATTGTCATATGATGTGTAGCATTCTCTGTAGTGATAACTTATGAAGCTTATATGAAACTTATGAAACTTATAAGCTTATGAAACTTATGAGCCCTTGAAACCAAGACTGCCGTATTTCAGGAGATAAGCAACTCCAAAGCATACCACCCCCACTATGGCGAACTCCCGAGCAAATTCGTTTTCGGCACTAAACTTGTGTTTGCAAATGAAACAAATTTTACGCCAGGGCAGCGTAATTTTACGCCAGATCGCGCAAACAGCTCGCTTTTTCGTTCCTTCGCTTGTCCTCTCTGGATTGATCAGAATTGTCATTGCGTCAGTGGCCGTCAGAGACAGCGGGGCGGTACCGCAGATGTCGCACATTGTGACGTAGCAGGCAAACTGAACGTGCGGAAAGCGATCTCTTTGCGCGATCGCAGCTCAGAGGTGTTATCCAGGCACCGTTGCGAGAAGAAAGAAAACCAGATCATCCAGACAACCTGTCAAAACTAAAGAGAATACTTTCTCTGGGCCTCAATCCTTCATACAGGACCGCATTACATACGCTAGTTATGGCCCCAAAAAAGTAACAAAAAATATTGCTTCCGATTTCTTCCTATGTTTGCTCACAATATCACTCAAGCTGTAACTTCTAGTACGCTGAATATTTAATTGTCATTTCCAATAGCGACGTTCAAAAGACAGATACCGGGCACTATACACTTGATTGTCATCTTCTGGCGCTGAGACGGGGTTGCCTGTGCTCTTTCCTACACCAGCGGTGCGTGAGTTGGCCGCGCATCTGCACCCGACCGCTTCGACGCGGCAATAGGAAAAAAAAGTTGTCGCAGTTTCACCTGAAGGGCGAAGCATCAATTGCGATAGCAAATTTGTAGAGAGCTATACGGAGTAATGATAGTAGCTTTATCAGCTGTATAAACTTGGACATGGAGCAGCACCGGCAACACGCAGATCTGTTGTCGACGCCGTTGGCGTTTTGCCCGCGTTCGCACAAAATGCGTGCGGCGTTGGTGGCTGTTGCCGGAGCCTCTGATATAAATAGGCACTTGGTGCCGCAGCTAAACGTCGCCTCCCTTCCCTCCCCCTCCCCCCCACGGCCTTTCACGCGTCGGAAGAAGGCGCGTTTGCTCTACATACAGGTGATTGTAAAGGAGGAAAGAGACGCCTACTTCTGCAGCCCTTAAGGGAGCATGGCGCAGAACGCGCGTTTGTTCTCCGCCGTGCGTTCACTCCCCGTGAAAGCGCGCGTCCCTCACCCCCTTTCACTCGCACATACAGCATTCGGCGGCGCGCCGACGATTTCATCTCTATTGACGTCATACGGAACCTCACGGCGACGGCAGAAATCTGCTTTGGAGTGTCCATATAATTGCTATCGCAATAAAAGCAGCGAGAGGTGCTGAGTACGACGCACTGTTTGAAGAAGAAAAGCGGGAGGCCTCGGCACCCTGTGTTGCCAACCAATTTTTGGAAAATACCCTACGTCACATGTAAAATTACCCTACTTTACCCTGCACAACTTTTTTATTACCCTACATTTAACCCTACGCCAAAAATATCACAGTGTAATAGTAATAAATTACAGACTATACTTCACAGTACGACGTGATAGAAGTCCGGTGGTGCTAAAGTCGGTAGCGACTATCTTTCTTGAAGTGTGGATAAACAATGGGGCTGAGTACCTAACGGAACATGAAAAAATGTAATGACTAAAGTTAGCAGGAATGCAGCTGTGATGAAAAATATGGCACTGTGGAATTACAATAGGCACAAAGTGGTGAGAGGGATTTGGAAAGGGGTGATGGTCCCAAGTTTGACTTTCGGCAATGCGGTCCTGTGCATGAGATCAGAGGTTCGAGCAAGGTTGGAAGCTAAGCAGCGAGGCCTAGGTAGGCTTGCTTTAGGAGCACACGGAAATACACCAAATCAATGGGGTACAGGGTGACATGGGATGGACGTCATTCGAGGGCAGGGAAGCTAGCAGCAAGATAGAATTGAAGAGCGATTGAGAGAAATGGCGGAAAAGCGGTGGGCAAGGAGAGTTTTCAGTTATTTGTACATGAGGAATGTTGACACAAAATGGAGGAAGCTGACCAGAAAATTGTCAATCAAATATTTGGATTGCAGGAGGGGTGCAAACCAAGAAACAGCGGTGAAGAAAAAGGTTAAAGAAGCAGAGAGGGGTCTGTGGAAAACAAGGATGCAGACATAATCAGCACTGGGAATATACAGAACTTTCAAGAAAGAAATTGCCAAAGAAATTGTCTACGATAATTCTAGGGGAAGCTCTTTGTTGTTTGAAGCCAGGACGGGAGTATTGCGGACTAAGATGTACCGAATCAAGTATAGGTATAGACAAGTTGTGCTGTGCGTGTGGAGAAGAAGAGGAAACGGCTGTACACCTCATACTTTTCTGTAAAGGGCTTAACCCTACAGTGAAAAGCAACTGGGCTGATTTTTTCAAAGCATTGGGGTTTAGGAACAGTGGAGGCAAAATGGACTTTGAGCGGGTAGAAATAACCAAACGGAGGTTATCTGAATGGTGGCTAAAATCGAGGCAAAGGTGAAATTTCACCCTACACACTGTACAAAATATGTTAGTAGTCACGGCTAGGTGGCCTGTGCCAACGCCCGATTTAAAGGGTTCAGCCTCATCCATCCATCCATCCATACTCTCATCGAAATATTTAGCAAAAAAAAGTGCATATTAAAAGCGAGCGTACGCGCCTTAGCGCTCATCGTCTCTGCAGAAGTGGAAGGGAGCGAGAGAGAGGTTAAAGTCTTTATTGAGCAAAATATTGTGGTGCGGCTTGCTGGTTAGGTGTGTGTTGTGTTGAATATAGGCAGTGGCCATAACAAAAATAAAAGGTAGCAAATCAAGGTAAGCAAAGCCGGCCATACCACAGGATCGGCGCGCCGAGCCGTGCCGTCGCCGAGAGCTACGATTCTGACGGCTCCTAAACTGTGTATAGGAAAAAGATTGAAAGGTGGACGAGGTGGTTTGGTTTTATGATGTAAAAGACAGCGCAAGCAAACCAGGGATAAAGTGAAGAACAAGACAATAAAATGCAGTTGCGAGTTCAGCGCCCGTCTTGGCTTTTCTGAAGAAAAAATAAAGCTAGCACAGAGATATGTGACGTCTGATCTTTTGGCTCAGCCATATATGCTGGTGAGGTGTGAATTAAAACAGCTCCAATTTTATTCAAAGAAAGATTTAGTTTTCGTATCTCTTAAGGAGTGTCGAGAATAGCGCCTTGGGGGATGTCGCGTCGATCGGACAGTTTTTAAAATCACTCGTCAACTGTTCTTTATTTTAGCTCATCATTGACAAGAAAAAAGTGGAAATTACCCTACGCCTGGTAAGAAAATCGCATTACCGCCCTACTACCCTACGCTGCCCGAAAAATTTCGAAAATACCCTACAAGTAGGGTAATTACCCTACGGTGGGCAACACTGTCGGCACCACGGGAGAGAGCATTTTCTAGCGTGAGCTACACTGGCCGAGGTTGAGCAGTTTCGCGTGGCTGTTGGAGTACCGTGCTGCGTATGCGCGAGGAGCAGTGACACGGCGCCACAGCTGGCGCGCCATAGCCGCTGCCGCCGCGCGCGCCTCGCCGGTCTGCGCATTCCAGAGAAGTCACGTCTTAGCCGCGGCAGACGCACTGGCACCAGCGCGTGCCCAGCTGTGCGCCTCCGTTGCGCAGTAGCCAAGTCTGACGCTGTGCCGGAGCCGCTTGATAGCGCCTCTCATTGTGTGCGCATGCGCAGAGGTATCAGTGGGGGCGTTTGCCAGTAGTCATGGAGAAGGAGAGCGAAATTGCTGCTCAGCGGCGCAGAAGAGCGAAGAAGCTTAACTCATCAGATCCCGAAGTAGTTGCCTGGCATTTAGCGGATGAGCGTAGGACGAACGAATAGAAGAAACTTGAACGTGTTGAGGAGACACCGGAGCAAAGGGAGGAACGTCTAGCGAAGCGGCCTAACGGCGTTGCCAAGAGGTTGAGCAACGTGCCCGACAATCTCAACAGCAGCAACAAGATGCCGTCGATGACGTCAATGCGTATACCGTGTGTGTGTCATTGAAGCAGCAGTAAGCATGATAAACAAGCTAATCCTAGACAACCCGGAAAGCTAAGAATAACCAGCTGAACCTTAGCTCGCGCTACGTATATTCTGGCATAGCTGAGCTAAGCCACTACTAATTTTTTTTCACTTAGTTTGTCCGCCGCTGGTGTTCCCAAGCATCCTTTTCAGAAGCTTAATTCTCCCTATTGTTGCCGACGCAACTCTCTGGTTGCTTGGGGTTTTTCACGCACACATTGCCCGCCGAACACTCGCCTGCGTTGTAATTGCGGCTCGGTAGGGCCAAATCGAAACGCACTAAGCGTCTCAATGCGTTCCCTTCCCCGCGTAATATTCATAGGGTTGAAGCTAAACATTTCGACAGAATTACCTGTCTGGTTGGGAAAATTGATTAAACCTTAGAGATTGACTCCAACCAAATAAGGAAATTTACTAGCCCGACGTTTCGGAACCAATTCGGCTCCTTCTTCAGGGGGTATTCTTCGGAGGTGGAGGTGTGCTGCTTTTAAAAGGTCCGTCGTAACAAAGGAGAGGAAGGGGGAGAGAGCGTAAGGTGCGGAGACACTTGACAGGGCACCTGTTCTAGACAGACAAAATAGGTGGTGGGGTGGGTTGAGGGAGGGGGGGGGGGGGCTTCGGCGTCGCTGGTCGGCTGGGTTGACCCCCCACTCTAGGTCAGCAACACCAAAACAACCGGTCTCCCCCCCCCCCCCTGTCCCTCGTCAACGAATTCCCGCGAATAAAGGGCGCCCAGCATCGGTCAACCCAGCCGACCAGCGACGCCGAAACACCCCCCCCCCCCTCCCAACCCACCCCACCACCTATTTTGTCTGTCTAGAACAGGTGCCCTGCCAAGTGTCTCCGCACCTTGCGCTCTCTCCCCCTTCCTCTCCTTTGTTACGACGGACCTTTTAAAAGCAGCACACCTCCACCTCCGAAGAATATCCCCTGAAGAAGGAGCCGAATTGGTTCCGAAACGTCGGGCTAGTAAATTTCCTTATTTGGTTGAAGTCAATCTCTAAGTCTTAATATTCACAGGGGTGTTCTATGGCCGCTTGTCGATGTATGCGTCCGTCGCCATGGGCGCGATCGGAGATCGTTGTTCGAAGCGCGTGTTCAGTTTGCGTTCAGTTTCGCCACACACGATTGGCCCAGGCCCCGCATGGGACCTCTCCGATTGCGCCCATGGTTGGGATATCGGGCTGTTGTACTAGACGTCATGTGCTCGAATCTGGCGGTCAGACAGTTTTAGTGGTGTTTGTTTATTAACAGCGATGCTGTTTAAGCCAGGCGTAATGTGTGGTTCGTATCAAGACACTGCCGCGCCGTAGCCATGGCAATCAGGAGGGCGGCGACAGCCAGGAGGGCGGCTCGGCGCATGCGCTAGAGCACTACACGGGCTCGGGCTTAGCCGAGAGCCCGAGCCCGGCCGGCCTGGCCCGGCCAAAGCAGGGCAGATTTTACTGGCGCGCGCTCGGGCACAGCATGCACTTTTTGAACCGGGCCCGGGCCAGGCTCCGGTATTCTGACACGGGCCCAGGCTGGGCTCGGGCTTTATGGTGGTGTGCATGTAACGTGCAGAGAGTTATCCTCGCGCGTCTCGACTCTGAAGAACCTGTTGCCCCAGCGCAGCTGGAAGCTAGCAGTGCTACTCCTGTGTACTTCCCTTTTCTTCTTCCGTCGTATTTTGAGCTGTTTAAAGAGAATGTAAAAGTCGAGAAAGACCGAAGTCGCCTCAAACCAAAGGATGCCATTGTATTCCTTACCTAAATCAATGTAATTAATGCTTTCAGCGCGGTGTAAGCGCATTCGCGACTTGGTGATTCTTCAAACGCGAATTGGTAAAACGATGAGTGGTAAGATAAGATAATTCGTCACGCGGCTGAAATATGGCACTGCGTCCATCAATGATTGCACGCATGTTCTCAACCGGCCGCCTGGCAGCAGCGCATTACGCTGCACCATGGGCGAACGAAATTTCTTTTTCCATTTACTCCATCCATGCGCTGCGCTCACGACCGGTCGTGGCTGCGCTTCGGCTATAGTGTACAAGAATTGACCCTTTTCGCGAAGCAGTTTGTTCTAAATAAACGAGATGGCGCTTACGGCGGCGCCATACGTCTCCTCAACGACCGCGCACGAATACGAAACCATTACTGCTTCTACCTGTCTTCTGTGCGATCAGCTGTCGGAAATACAAATGAGTTTTCGCTAACGTACTGTGCTCCATTCATGCTGCTTTTAATCATGGGGATTGAAGACGTGTGCAGTAGACGGATGTAAAAACAGTGACTGGCATATTAAGGAATGTAATGAATATGTAGGGCCAAGTTCGCGGGCCGCTGCTGCAACTGTCCGTACATGTTTCCGACACTTCGAGATGTACGGCTTTCTTCGAGGATACACAAATTTGCTCATCCGCCAGCTTTGTATAGATAACCTTCAAAGAAAGGACTTGAGCCCCGGTACGTCGGCAAGATTGAGCACCGCTCGTTAAACAATGATAACGGGAGTAGCACCGCTTCCTGTCATAGCAGGTTTCGCGCGCAGTATCTACACACATCTACCCCAACCAGCACGGAAACTTACACCCACACCCATTCTTGACACGCCAACGCGTCAAGAATAAGTGAATGAGTGCACACTTGAATATATACGCACATTAAGTGACGGTATACTACACCGATAGCGCACGAATGGTCGAAGCTGAATGTTTTGTGACGGCCCACAAGAGTAAGCGAGTTACTAGCGATAATACGCATTTGCTACAAGGTATTACAATGTGCAGAGCAGCTACGTTTCAAGCCTTGTGCGCACCAAGAACTGAGCACACCCACGAGTGATTAGGCAGAAAATCATGGTATAGTGACCGCACCGAGGAACCTTACTGAGTCAGAAACGTGAGAAGCCACTGCCTCAAAATATTTTCCAAATAGATAACGAAGACCAAAACACCACAATCCTGATTCAATTCATGAGCGGAAAGCTTGGATAGCTACGAATACATATTTAGCCGCGCTTTTAGAGCAAGCACCGTATACGCTGCTCGCGCCATTTAAACATAGCTTAATCAGCTCCGAAAGTGATTTTGCATGTTCTCTGAAACTGCGGCGAAAGCTTCGTGTCGTCCACCCAGTCACCGTCTACGATATCTCCAGAAACAGAGGTTTGCTAAGCCGCACCGGCGTAATATACATCCATTGCAAAGACGGAGGCAACGGAGGCAGTTGAGACAATCAATTAACGCGTCACCACGTGATCAAACATGGCAGCGCCATGTTTGATCAATTATATGGACACTCCAAGCGGATTTCTGCCGTCGGCGTCGTCGTGGCCGTCGCCGTGGGGTCATAGTCCAAGGGCGATAAGATCGTCACCGCGTGCTGTGCGCTGTACGTGCGCGTGAAAGCACGCGAGGGGATCGCGCGCTTTGACGGGGAGCGAACGCACTGTGGAGTGCAAACGCGACGTCTTCCGTTGCTCGAATGGCAGCGGGGGGATGCGAGGGAGAGAGGGGGGGGACGTCGTCGTGCTGCGGCACCGATTACGTATCTTGCGACTCGGCGCAAGGGGGGAACTGGAACCTCGCAGGCCAAATGAGGAAAGCGGGAAGGCAGCACGGGAGAGGGGGAGCGGCTTCTGTTCTGCGAACTAAGCGTACTTGTACTTTGCGCGGCGGCGGTCGGTCGCGCGCACCGTATCTTCAAAACGATCTGCGAAACGGCGGTGCTTTCCCTGCTCAGTTGAAGCGATAGACCGCACTAACCTTCGCTCGCTGCTGCTGGTGCGCTTGCTCACACCAGCGTTTTGACAGCGGTTGTGTGCGGTGATCGTGTGTGATCTATTTATGTTTGCTTGGGCGCCCGACACCATGCTTGTTAATTCAGTTAGTAAGCGAGTGTGTCCAAGTTTATACAGCCGATAAAACCACTATCCTTACTCCGTATAGCTTTCTACTAATTTGCTATCACAATTGATGCTTCGCCTTTCGGACGAAATGGCGATTTTTTTCCATCGCTGTTTGTGTGGTCCTTAATTTGTTCTCGAGCATCTTTGTTAACCTCCACGTTTCTGCCCCGTATGTTAGCACCAGTAGAATGCAATGATTGTATACTTTTGTTTTCATTGACAGTGGTAAGCTCGAAATCAGGATCTGGCAATGCCTGCCGTATGCACTAAACCAAATTTTATTCTTCTGTGAATTTCCTCCTCATGATCAGGGTCCCCTGTGTGTAATTGACCGAAATAAACGTACTCCTTTACAGACTCTAGAGGCTGAGAAGCGATCGTGAATTCTTGTTCTCTTGCAAGGCTTTAGCTTTGTTTTCTGCACAATAATATTCAACCCTACTCTTACACTTTCTCGTTTAAGGTTGTCAATCATTTGTTGTAATTCGTCCACATTGATGTTGAATAGGACAATGTCATATGCCAACGGAAGGTTGCTGAGATATTCGCCGTTGATTCTCGCTCCTAAGCCTTCCAAGTCCAAGAGATTTCTTCTAAGTATGCAGTAAATAGCATTGGAGAGATTGTGTCTCCTTGCCTGACCCCTTTTTTGATAGGTAACGTTCTGCTTTTCTTGTGGAGAACCAAGGTAGCTGTGGAATCTTAGTAGATATTTGCCAAGATATTCACGTATGCCTACTGTACTCCTTGATTTCGCAATGCCTCTATGACTGTTGGTATCTCTACTGATTCAAATGATTTTCATAATCTATGAAAGTCATGTAGAGAGGTCGTTTGCACTCCGCAGATTTCTCGATTACCTGATTGATGACATGGATATGGTCTATCTTAGAATATCTCTTCCTGAAGCCAGCCTGTTCTCTTGGGGGACTGAAGTGAAGTGTCACCCTGATTCTATTGGACATTATCTTGCTGAATGTTTCATACAAGACTGAAATAGTTCAAAAGGATGAGTTCACAAAGTCACGAAGCCGTTCGAAGCCAGAAGGACGTAGTTAGGTCTAGGCGAACATATGTGCTAACCATCCCTCCTATGCTGGCTGACATATATCGCGTCGTTGGTTCGTGCACTAAGCCCACAGTAGGTGGTGGTAAGCGTACAGAAGTGTTTATTCACACAAATTAACCTGTTCAAGCCTAAATGGCGGTACGGGTTTTCTGGAACATGAAACGGCAGCAGAAAATGATCACGTGCACCTATAGCTAAACAATACTATCCATTGAAAAAAGCGATTCTGTAGTGGTATTCCTGGTCCACATACGCTTGCTCATAGGTGTAGGCCATGAGTTCCGCACGACAACCCGAGATTACGTGGAGTGCGTGACATTTCTTCTCCCTTCTGTGACTAATTTTGTTTTCTAATTCGTCAATAAAGTATGCTCAAATAAAGCGCGCACATGTTATTACACGCCGTAAAAATGTGTATCATTGGCTGTTTGTGCTGCTAAGACTAAACTCGTGTCTCATCGCGACGCTGCAATAATTTAGCATGTGCGTGACGAAGTTTAAGGAGGGAGTTGGGTCAAAGTGGGCCTTGCACCATTCCCAGCTTAGCGCACAATGCCGAGTATTCCGAGAGATCTAGTCTAAGCAGCGCTACAGGCGGTCGATTTCTCATCGTCGGCGTTAACCGATCCCTAGAAGCCTGCCGCGGTCTTAGCCGCGTTTCTGGCGCCTGTCTCGACCACCGTGGTGTCAAGCCAAGTTTGTTCACCCATGATGTCATGTCTCCTCTGATCCTTCAAAGATTGCATGAAAGGGGAGAGATGGTAAGCGGCTCTTGACCTCTGCGACACCACAGGATTATGCGACCGGCCGGCCCTGAGTAGAATGCGGGAGTGCTTATAATTCCCTGCAGCCTGTTTCGTTAATATGGCTTGCTTAGCTACGCGGGCAAAGCGGCTTGCTCGGCGCGAGCGAGCCCAAATCTGCGGCAGAGCGTACTTAGATGGCCTAATCTCGAAGTATAGACGTCCCACTGTGGTCGTATATTTCGTAACATCGGCGCCTGTTTGGTAATGGAAGATATAGTTGGAAGACTTTCCAACTAAATCTGGGTACATTGGAACACTTTTTGTTGGTACATATTGGAACACTTTCTAATGTATAGTTGCCTTCTGCCCGCTGGCGGGTGGTATGTTTCCGCATGCGACGTAACATTCCCCAACAGTTAAACTTGTCTCTCCCCCCCCCCCCCTCCCAAGAAAAGAAAAAAGGTGTACGACATAAACCTTTTTGGTCTTACATTTTTTTGAAGCGAGGCATATGCGCAAATTGTGACGCGTGGTGTTGCCGTTAAAAGTCTAATAAACTCTGCGAGGCAGAGCTGGTTTCGTTTATTTGTCAGAGCATACAGCATGTTTTTTTCCCCTCGTTTTCACTACCAATGCATTTGTCATCGAGAGAATCGTGAAGTTTACGTTGTTCTGCAGTCACGGAAAATTGTGTGAGCAGCCTGAATTGCGGATTCTTGGCAAAGTTCTTTGAAATGCGGACGCGAGGCACATGAGTGCTCTCCAGGGATTGTGCGACAACCGCGATGGGCTTTATTAGCATATCCTCGTTACCTTCGTTAGCGGGCTAATTATCAGAAATTTTCAAGGTACCTTTTCAATAATAGATTTTTATTCTAATGCTGAACATTCGGCCAAGTCGCTAAGTGCACTTAGGACTCGTTTTATTGCTTTTCGAACATGTGGTGGAATTGCCTGCAAATAGGCTGCTCGATTGCGGCGCAATACATGTGCGTCAATTGCTACTCAGCATTGGAACTACTTAAAGTTATACAGCACCGAGTAACCTGTCGCAATAATGTGGCAGACTGCCGCCAGCAGTCCCGGCATCCCGGCAATCGCTCCTTGCGTAGGTCCTAGGCACCTTGCTAGTTGAAAGAAAAATATTACTGATTCTCCTGGGCAAATTCAGTGAGAAAAATAGACACTTGATGCGAAAATATATATACCCAAAATTATTCGGTAGAGAGTATATTGGCAAGCATTTCTCGCCAACTCGCACCGGTCGATTACTGACACTGTGTTTCAGCTTTGTTCAACACTGCTTCATAGTTGTGGTTTTGCCGTTCCGGTATGTAAGCGCCCCATGCTTGTCAACTCACAGCATTACATCTTTTAAACATTGATTCCTCCACCTTCCTCCTATACCTGAGAGCACATATAATGCGTGGATGCATCAGTTAAGTATTTGTAGATTTTTTAATAAAAATGCCGAGTTGGCATGCACCAGTGGAAAAAGGTGTCTCTTTTGATATCATCGCAGCTCATCGGCTCAGCACTTACATTCACCGTAACTTGCAGCTGCAGCAACGCGATTGTTTCCTGAATTAGTGCAATGCTCATCATTATGCTGTCGTTAGGCTCATCGTTAGCAACTTCCCTAATACCACCGCACAACCGAATGTATTTCATTGCAATGGAAACTCCCCACCACGGTTAATTAACACCTAGGGATTTGCGTTAGTGAGCACCAGGTGGTTAATTCTATTCCCAGCCTGAGCGGCTTCATTGTGCTTGAGAGGGAAAAAAAGCTACACAAAAACAAACACGTGAGAAACGCATCGATATGCAACATCTTGTCAATAGATGTATAATCATGACCATATAATGCCAACAGGCAATGAAGTTAAAGAATGCATCGGGAAAATTAGCTGTAGCTGTGGTTGATATTGAAACGTACAAAGTAACAAGGACACAGGAAATGAAAGTGGATGAAACGATCACTTGTCGCCAGTAGGAGCCGAACCCACAACGTCCACATTACGCGTGCGTTGCACTACCAACTGTGCTACGGCGACAGCACCTTTACCTTATTTTTAACGCGACAGCGTCAAGGGCCCGGTGTCGTAGAAAATCCGGTGTCGGCATCGATGTCGGCCTCCATGGCACACGAAAACCACACAGGCCCTCCATGTGGTGCAAGGTTTTGTTAAAAAAAATTGAATTTCTCACAGTGAAATCCATCAAAAAAATGCTAAAGTATGACTTCACCACAACCTAAAGACATGGAGGCGTCAGACTAAAATTTGAATATACGAGAAAACGTAATTGTGTTACTAAGAAACTCAAACACAAACCCTTTTCCAGCATTTCTACCATGCCAAGAGCGGCGCGTTCGGATAGATTACTTGCGAAAACGCTATACAGATGGCACTCGCATCCTCGGCAGGTCAAATTGGGACTCCCCTTGCCTAAAGAGTTTTGCACACGCGCGTGCGGCGGGGCAATAGCAAACAATGAATAATATAATTAACAAAAAGGTGCTAGGGCCTTCACATTTTAATATAAGACGACTTATGTTGCCCTGGAAAAACGTCTTCCCAGCAATGCATTTCTGTTTAAAAGTGAGGCCGACTTTAAGGGGATCGATGTAAGCTTGACCTTTGTTAGCTTTCCCACGTTCTGTGCTGCAGTGAAGCCTACTGAATGAAAAATTCGATGCGAAAGGGGCCCGATAACGCTGTCGCGTTCCAATCTTAAAGGCGAAGCTTAAGCGTTCTCCAATTTTTTACCCGTATTATAGGTAAATAATGATGGAGCAAGTTATTGTGGCTGTAATTCATTTGCTGCTGTGCTAATATTGCTGGTCAGGACTGCATAGTGCACAGTCGATTTAGCCCTGTCCTTGACTGGGCATTTCAGAGTGCCCAGTCAAGAATTCCCAGAGTGTCAATTTCAGTAGCAGACAAATCATTGTTCAAATGAATACAAGCCCGTTCCGTGATTCACTGCGCGAAGGGATCTCGGCGAACAAGAAGTTCCTTCCGCCTCCCGGAGATTACTATTCAAAAGAAACATAGTAGTTTCCGCAGCCAAGAGAAAAAGGTAATCACAATTATTTGAGCGGACAGCGCCGGGCCAAGATAAAACATCTGAAGGATCTCGTTAAGTCTCATGTGACCCAAAATCCTTGCTCAAACCGCTGGCTAACCAGGTGCACCACCATGACGTTGGGGGCGCTCGGAGCCAGAAGTGCAGCCGGGACCGCTGCTGTGCAATAGAGGGAATGAATGTCGCAGAGGAGATGCGAACCTCGTCCTGCGAGGTTGAATAATAACAACAAAAACTACTAAGCGACTTCTTTTCGCATTCCTTAAGGCGGAGAAACTGTGCAGTAACAACGTGCATGCCCCTTGGAACACGTTAAAATTTTATGTGGCGAAACGTATAGACCAAAGTGGGTCTATACTACTGGTAAGCTAACAACTCCCGTTTTTATTCAAATTGTTGAGGGGAATTAAAGCTAGAAAACGCACATAAACGAACGGACGACGAAGAGAGGCAGACAGTTATGCAAGCCGAACTAGCCCAACAGTGAGTCTTTTTTTTTTTATTTAGCGAAATCAATCTGTGATGCGCTCATACCCCGATTTTGTGAAAAATGGGAAAGTAGCATGAAAACAGGGACGATGTCATTATCGATAAGCAAAGAAATTTGTCGATGAAAATGTGTGAACCTACAAGACAAGCTGCGAGAAAAGGCAGAACTGTGGCGTTGGAAATAAAGGGGCCAAAATAATTAAAAAGAATAATATAAAAGTGCAACTTGTGACCGTTACCGTACTGTTTAAACGGCACAGTACGATCGACAACTACAGTTCAGAAAGGCAGTCAAATAATTGATTGCGATTAAAAAAAAAGAGCATGACGTTGCCTACGTGGTTAGCGCGGGCCATCTACTGTGAGACTTTCATTCACACTGCAGGGCATCCATGGAGTGTTGTCACATTGACACGCTATACATTTTCTTTGTGTACAATACTTTGTGGTCTTGTAATAAAATTAGGTTGGAGTCCATACGGCAGGCATTGCCAAATCCTGACTGGGAGCTTACCACTGTCGTTGAAAAGAAAAGTGTACAATCATTGCATTCTACCGGTGCTAACATACGGGGCAGAAACTTGGAGGTTAACAAAGAAGCTCGAGAACAAGTTAAGGACCGCACAAAGAGCAATGGAACGAAAAATCTTAGGAGTAACGTTAAAAGACAGGAAGAGAGCGGTGTGGATCAGAGAACAAACGGGGGTAGACGATATTCTAGTTGACATTAAGCGGAAGAAATGGAGCTGGGCAGGCCATGTAATGCGTAGGATGGATAACCGGTGGACCATTAGGGTTACAGAATGGATACCAAGAGAAGGGAAGCGCAGTCGAGGACGGCAGAAAGTCAGGTGGGATGATGAGGTTAGGAAATTCGCAGGCGCAAGTTGGAATACGCTAGCGCAAGACAGGGGTAATTGGAGATCGCAGGGAGAGGCCTTCGTCCTGCAGTGGACATAAATATAGGCTGATGATGATGATGATGATGATGATGATGACTTGTAATGCTGACCAACCCACCGGGGTGGCTCAGTCAGCTAAGGCGTTGCGCTGCTGAGCCCGAGGTCGCGGGATCGAATCCCGGCCCTGGCGGCCGCATTTCGATGGAGGCGAAATGCAAAAACGCCCGTGTGCTTGCGTTGTAGCGCACGTTAAAGAACCCCAGGTGGTCAAAATTAATCCGGAGCCCTCCACTACGGCCTGCCTCACAATCAGAATTGGTTTTGGCACGTAAAAACCCAGAAAGAAGAAGAAGAATTCTGACCAGGCCGTGCAAATGGATTGCGTAGTGTTAAGACGCAATAAGATGAACCAACTCTCCAGCAACAAGCCCTGATACGGTACAAATGTATGTTTGCGTGCGCGACATTGACTCGTAGTTGATGGTAAAGTGACTCTGTGCGTATATTTCAAATTAAGAAAATTATCATGACATTGAAAACACAGAACATTCTCACCTGCACGGAATGTAATGAGCAAATCAGGGTTCCTGCCTCATCGCCGTGTTCTTGGCGTGCTAAGATGTAATAGGCTTCAATAAAGCCCTATATATGTGAAACGAGAGCGATACGATGGTTAACGAATGCCGTTATCTTGATTTTGGCAACAAGCGCTATCTGTCCCAAAGTACTATCAAAATTTTCGATAAAAGAGGTACGTTCAATTCAGGAAGTCGAGAAACTTACAAAACCCCGTCTTGTCGGGAAAAACTTATATGAATAAATTATCGAAAACTTGCCGTTTCGATCCCCACACGGGAGGCTTTATAGTGTACACGGCTCGCTTGCAGGAGACAATACCACCTTCTTAATTATTTCTTCATCTTTGTAGGCGTCTGATTCATTTGCATTGTTCAAGTAAGTGTTAGAAAACCTGCAATTTATTTATCTTGTTTAGACTACTACAGGCAGTGTAATTTCCTTCATTGCCATATCTTTAGAAATTCTCTTTGGTTTTTCGCCCCTAGCATTGTGAAAAGTCTTTCGAAAAGTTGTCCAGAGATACTTGTTTCCCACAATTCTCGACCAAGTATTCATTGTCCTAACATTTGATTGATTGTTTTCTGACTCATTCACCGCTTGCATTTTAAACATTTTTCACCTAAATATTGGCCTTTATGTATATTTATTTATAGGTATTTTTATATAAGCTAAATGAATATATATAAATATGTTTTTGCGGCAGATCAATAGTGGAGCATAACGGTCAATACGTTTACTATGTATACGCTGAAATACGGAATATCTGGCGTCCATAGATTTATGACTGCGAGAACTTCAGGAAAATGTTAGGAGCTCTTGTTCGTAAGTGTAATAAAAGAACGGACAGCAGCAGACTTTGGCAAGCTTGCAGAATCGCAGCCCAATTTCTAGCGAAGCTGCCTATTTCAAGCAGTTTCAATAAGAATTTCAGTTGCCTCTAATGAAATCACATACTTTAAAGCGTTGCCCGTATATGACTGGTCCGTAGAAAACTTTGCCCACCTATAACGATTTAGAACACTTGTTAAGCAATCTTTACAAAGGTAGTAATTCATCTACACACGCTTTCCGTCGCTATAACATTGTATTTCTCACGTTTTTGTGTTATAATGCTTTCCCAAACTTCAATAGATGTGATCGTGCCGTCGGTTATAGTTCCCGTTGTTCGTTTAACACAGCTATAACTCTCCGTATAGACTGAATACGTGATTTACTGCTAAGGACGTAATTTCACCATACACATTGAACTACGTCTAGACATTACCGTAACCAGTCCTCGTTTTACACGAATATTAACAAGGTAGCCTTTTTAGTTCACCGATGGCGGGGGAACCGTCTTAGGAAACTAGTAAACAGCCTAAAAAAGAAAAAAAGGGAGGGTGTCGTCATGTTTTTGTCCACTTCTAGTCAAGCCATCAACGTTAACGTTTGGTCGCTTCTAGCTCTCTTAACCTATTATGAGCCATGATAAAACTTCCCGTGCGATTATCATCAAAGTTTACGAATAATGAAAGGATAACAAAATGTCACGTCTGCAAAAAATTGTGAGGGAATATTTATTGGTTCTCAAGTTACAATGGTGTACTACATCTCATCTGCAAAAAATTGTGAAGGAATATTTATTGGTTTTCAGGTTACGCTGGTGTGCTACATCTAGCTGCATGGCGTTTTAATGGCCAAGACATTTGTCGTTGCTCTCCTACCTGCATGTCTGAAATTTTTATAACCACCCTTTTTCGAGGCACAAAGTGGCCGCGCACTTCTCACATTTCAATAATGCTCGGGCGTGACAAGAGCGGCATCGCAGCTCTTTTACGATTTTTTTTTCGGGGTAGCGACCGTGACCATCCGCCATGATCGTCCAAACACACATAAAGTGACACCCAGCAAGCGTGGCAATGACCACGCCGACAACACGAGTGCGGCTAAGGCGTCCTCAGTAATGGTACTGCAATGAAACCATTTTGGCAGAATCTTGTCACAGACTTTGCTAACCTACAATAACAGCAGACGTCGTTCACAGCGAAAGCATCGGTGTGGTCGTCGTCGCCTTCGTCCTCATCCGTATGTTCAGCTCGTTCTGGCGGCACTGTCACGATATCAATGTCCCCTTCAATGCTTTGTGCACTCTTAACTGCATCCAGAGCATTGTTCAAGCGACAGACATGCTTACTTTCGAATAAAAATTCTGTATTCATGCTGGAACACAACTGAAAAAGAAAGCGCCGATTTGTAGCTGCTAACGCCCAGTGTACTATATCAAGTACACCAAACTTAAAAGGCATGTTTCGTTCTTTGAAATAAAGCCACAGATTCGACCGTTTGTTTCTAACACTCTGAACTTATGTGGTTAAAAGCAAAAACCACAACGTAAATATATAAAGCAGGTGAGCATAAATAAATTAGAAGCCAGTACTCGCCTCAATTCGACGTGAGTCCGCAGTTTTACCAGAATTGGCGCGAAATAATTACGTATGCATGAAACAGTAAATTCAACCCTGTGTTAGCGTGTGTGTGCGTACGTTCTTGGTACCAGAAACGGAAATAGCCAAAAAGAAATATTCATTTCTTTAAGACGTACTGATGCGAAATGAAGTGTACTATAGTTGTAGTACAGTGGGCGCTAAAGGGTTAAAGTTCCTGCACTTGCTGTGAACCTCATGTGCAGCAAACGTAGACTTAGTGTAACATAGTTATCTCCATGCATTTGTAAGTATAAGCTGGTAACTTTCAAACACATGATTAAGAAGTGTTTTTAAAAAGCAGTATTAAACCAAGAACCATTTGTCTCCGTGCAGTGATTTGGCATGTAGCATTTCCTCCGTTTTCCCTAAATTTTATCTTGGTGGCATTCGCAGTTTTGCCAGGAAAGCAGGCTAAATATGTGTGGTTTTAAAACACAGATAAGGCTCCAGAGGGCTTGCATACGTAATTTAAAGCAAACGCCGCAATTCCCCCAGCAACTGTGAACCGAGCTCATTGAGCAAACACCATATACAGCATGGAAACACAGAAAACCAGTTGGGTTCCAGAATTTGCAGTGCTTCTAATTATAGTCCCGAAAGATGAGCATTTTGCAATGTATTTCACTTTAAGTGCCCCGCTTTTATTTTAAATATACACTTTCTTTACCATATCATAACAGCAGCGCGACATTCTCCAACCGCTGCTCGCGAAGTTTCCTTTTTTAACGATATATTTAATGCTCACGCAATTATGTACACGAACCAATTTGCCGTAGCGGTCTGGCCATTTTTGCCAAGACTCATCTTGGTGTTATTTGCAGTTCTGCCAGGGCTGCCCGCTAAATTTGGCGCCGCCCGTAAATGTGAATCTTATACGATCTGCAACACTTGACTTCATAATTTATTACACACGCCGCGAATAAACCAAACACTTTTAATTTTGTATGCACATAACCTATAACAAGCCCCTTATTTCCTCCAAATACAAACTAAGTCTAACTGAGTGACCTCTCAGGTACTAGGAAACGTAGCACAGTATGGCCATACAGCGCTTTCGAGCGCTTGGTAAATGATATTTTTACAAGAGTTGTACTGATTGCATATTCATTTACCTGGCACACAAATTTGGCACAGCACTGCCTGCATTTCTGCTACAATTGGTATAAGTAGGATTTGTAGTTATGCCAGGGCCGCGAGGGATATCTTGCGCCTCTCGTAAAACACAAACAAGACATTTCCCAATACGTGATTTATCGCATAGGTCACATTACTGTTACACACGTTCAACTTTGCGTATGGTGAACATGGTGATTTATTGGCATCCCCTGTATTCACTTAGCGTGCTTGAGCTAATAAGGTATAATTTCAGTACACGTTACCCATAGAGTGGCACACATTGCCTGCAAATATGAAATGTTTGGCGCTCTTGGTTTTTCCCGGCACACGAAGAAACTTGTAAAGCGTTTAATGAAACTCCTCTAAAGGAGCCGAAAACGATGGTTTAACAATCTTCATTTAAGACCTGATTGACAAATGCACGTCAAACTTTCCTTGGCCATTGCCCCTAATACTTTCCCATTTGCTTAATATATAAACTCTGCGAACCCAGTTTTTTTTTTTTAGAAGAGTAAAAATTGGCATGTTCTCACAACGACCAGTAATGCAGCCTTTGTTGAATGTTCTGGAAATAAATATTCCGGGTGTAGTGGCCAACGTTTTTTCTATGCTGTAGGACTGGTGCTGCCATCTGGTGAGCACGATCAATGCGCACTCGTTTCCCGCGAAACTAGGAGATTTCAAAGTGTCAGTTTTCAGTGCGACTTACATTTGCTGCGGTCATCGCAGAAGTAACTAAATTTATGGGTAACTTTGTGCGTGACACTGCGTTCGTAATTCATATTGCTCGCAATGAGTGAAGGAATACGTTGAAACTAATATTTGAGCGACAGGTACTCTAGTTTTCGAGCACGGTTTGTGTATTTTCTGATGTCGAACATATTGTACGCCGAGCCTCAGCGACATCAAGACCTTCTGTGAATAAACATGCAAATTCTCGTCGATACAGTGAAAAAAAGGTGATGGTTTGTTGTGGTTGCAGAACTAGTTACACTGTGTTGCTATATTTGCTTTGTAGGGAACAGACGCCGCTTTAGTGATGTCGTAAAGCACGCTCCCCTGCGTTCTCTGGAAGGCAGATTTAAAGGCATTTGCTAATTGCCGCGATTGGCCGATACGCCGAATGCTAACTGCTGCAGAATGGAAAACTGAACCACCAAAACGAAGTTTTGCCGTCTGCACTGCATCACGAAGGAGCAACAAAAGGTGCACTCCACGTAAGCAATTCATCCCTCAAAAACATTTATTTGGAAGTTTGAAATCACTTGGAATATTTTGCAAAAAATTTAAATAAAGTATTTTTAGCCTGCTGGGTAAATTTTTTTGGCGCCGTCCACAAATGAAACCCTCCATCCTAGTGTGGGTGATAAAGACTGCTTTAAGGCCCAATGTCCGAAATATTCGGCATTGCCGTGCTCACTATTGAAGATTGCAAACATGATCAAACGTCGTTTTATAATTTTCTAGCTACCAAATGAGCATAATGTGTAAGTATGAAAAAAATGCGTGACGCAATGTATAATCCGGGTCTCATGAGGATATAACGTTTTTTTTGTGTTTTTTGCGCTTCTATTAGCATCAGCAGCTTTGCTATAAAACCAATCTGGGGCGCCTGGTTATAGTTATTGAGCATAATATTTAGCCTGTCACTCAGGCTACCCGTTCTTCAGCAATTCCAGTCACTGCACCCAGTCCTTGCGCATAGTGTCTGCCATTATACGACTGGGCCGTGCTGCCATTTCATTCGTCCCAAACTCCCAATATCCCGGTGCAGTACAAAAACAACCAAGGCAAACTGTGCGCCCCGTAATCTTGACGCACGGTTTTAATATAAAAGGTTTTTTTTTTAGATCTGAGTGATATTTTTCATAACAGCTACGATATGAGCGTAGAAAACCTGCCACTTTTCCCCACGAAGTAAGGAGAGGTGGTCATACTGTTTTGCTACCAACGTGAGGATCAGAAAAATAATTAACCAGAAATTGTTATTACGTTTTTATTAGAGCGCTGCAGGCAGTAGATTATATGGAAAATTTTGAGACAAACAAAATGTAATGCGCTCAAATTTTCTAAACATCTTGAAATTTGTGCCTAAGATATTTCTCATCGAATGTCAACGCTCGATCCATCCAAGAAATATCAAAACTGAGCGTGGTGCGTAGCTACGGCAGACGGAAACACCATGTCGGGGCACATGCTAATGCAGCATTTCGTGGCAGATGCTCGCAAGGCAAAGCGTGCGAAATCAGTACCTGTGTCGACTGGCCACAACGTTCATTCAAAAACTTCGTCGCACTTTCCATCACGGGGCGTTTCCATCTGATATGGTAGGGGGACAGCGGTCTCTACGGTCACGATGCCCTTGGTTTAGATATTGCCTGGAGGGCTGGTGTAAATTCGATGATTCATTTTTTTAATTAGTTATGATTTTCTAGATTTAAAGGAGAATGGGGGGTACATTATAATACCACTGCTTCCAAATGGGGCATTTAAAGCACTGCCCACAAGCTTGAATTAAAAAAAGTTAATGAAAAATTTGTTTAGTTAAGTGGCCTGCTGATACTCACGTCATTAGCTGCCAAGTAGGTCCATCTCACAGAACAATTTATTTGCAAACGTTCCGCATTCGCTACACTTATAGCCTTTTTATTAAATGAACTCTGTTGTTTAAAGAAACACCCCGTAACTTGCAACGCAGTCATAGAAATCAGCGCACACTTCGAATGCGCAGGCGCTGAATTACATCAATAACACTATATAAAAAACGCATTTCCATGCTTACTTTCTCGAACACTGCTTTTATGAAGCCACCTATGTGGCTTCATAATTAGACAACCTAGATCATTTTAGACGGAATCATAATTAGACGACCTAGATGATTTTTCTGAAAAAGCTTAATCCATCCCTATTGCAAAAACCAGCGTCTTCCAGTGCCTTCCAGTGTGAAACAGTTATTCTTTTTTTTCTGTCAGGAACATGCCTTTTTGCCAGTCTGAGCCTGTATTCTTGTAATTTTATTTACTTAAAACAATAATATTGATGACCAGCGTTCGAGTGTCCATCATTCACAATAGCGACGCGATCCGCGCGGGATTCCAGCTTTGGAAAGCAGCTGCATAGAATTACGTGAAACATGGCATCACATCAGGAACTTTCGATTGCAGTAGGGATGTCTCAGGGTCGATCGCGATTGGGCTCGCGCAAAACGGCCAACCACATTCGAGAAATTCGTTCCCGATCACGCTTGAACGCGATCGAATATGCTCGGCCACTTATGCGCCAGCAAGGAAACATTTTCCATATTGGATATGTGCTCTAAATTCCGCTTTGCTGTTTTCAGACGGAGTTTATGTATGCTCGTGACTGATATAGCCAGTTTACAGTGCATGGTGTTATAACTCCTCACTGATGTCCTTCCTTTAACACATAGCAAACACGGAGTGGTGAATAACAAAAAGTTTTGTGAAGAAAACTCATGCGCATTTATTTCAAATCATATGTTAACTCTATTAACGGTGCAAGGATATGGTACAAAGGATGCAGGCTAATGCACAAAACATCTTGTTTACTATTAAAAAAAAAGCCGGCAGATCCCACGCCATGTGGGAATCGATGTTATGCGAAGCAGTGTGCGGGGAGCCTACAACGTTAACGAAACGACCATGAGAGCACCAAGACGTAGGCGGCTCTTTCATGACCTACATGACACGCATGTCATGAGTCCTCGGGAGTCCCTTTAGCTACACCTAAGAGACCTTAAGGCGAAAGCCATAGTCATGCTTATGACTATGACTTCGGCCATCAGCTTTAGCCTTTTCCTTCACTTAGTACCACATCCGAACCCATTCCGTTGGTTTTTGAGTGTTGATTTTTTTTTCGCTGAGTCATCGTCATTTTTGCTGAGCCATGCTCATGGCTGACTTCTACCAGCCCCCTTTAGTGTTTCCTTCACTTAGTACCCACGTCCGAACCCGTTTCAGTTGTTTTTGAGTGTTATTCTTTTCGCTGGGTCATTGTCATGACCTACATGATACGCATGTCATGACATTTGTGTCATGACCTATCACTTATGTTCGTCATACACTCCTGTCCTACTATGCCGATTTTGGTACCGACCAAGTTAACGAAACGACCATGAGGGCACCAAGACGTAGGCGGCTGTTTCATGACCTACATGACACGCATGCCATGACATATCATTTATGTTTGTCATATAATCTTGTCATAGTATGCAAACTTTGGTACATACCAAGTTAACGAAACGACCATGAGAGCACAAAGACGTATGCAGCTAGATAGACAGATAGATAGATACTGTCAAAGTACCAAATGTTCACCAAGGAATGCTTCGCATTAAAAAAAAAAATTCTGGAATCTTTCTTTGTGCACACACTTCAGCAATGCTGATGACTACTGGTTGTGAAAAAGAATGTTAAAATGAATTGAATATCGTAGGGACAGCATCAGGTCATAGCCGCGTTCGTGCTCGCATGCGGTCGAAGCACGACTCCGCGAAGTGGTCGCTACAAAGGTTGCTTCCCGGTGATGGCCTCCACTTGTCTCGCCTTAAGTTTGCAACCCATCGACTGCAAAAATCTCTCCGAGACCACGGGAACCTCTGCATAAAATGAACCAACTTGTAGTGCCTGTAGTTTGCAGTGTTGGGATGCACGCCGAAATGCCAGCGGTACAGCCTTGGTTTTACGCAACGCACAATGCAAATTACACTGATTTGAAAAATGCTTACGCGTGAAACATTTTTCCAAAAGACTTCTCCGGCCTGCGTGTGCAATTCACGGCACAACAAGCAGGCATTTTTGGGCAGAAAAAGAAAACACGTCGAGTGCATGCGAGCTGCAAAGCGATGCGAAGCCGCAAACGGCCGACTTCCGGGACAAGGCCTATCCCTTCCGGTAACTTCAGTTGCGCGCGCTCGAAGCGCCATCCAGCCCCCTATAGTACAGATCAGTGGAAACCAGCGTGTTTTTTGACACTGGGTGGCACTGGGGACGCTGGCGCACGCTGGGAGTCACTGGGAGTCACTGCGACACTGGTGAGATTGCTGGAGAAGTGCAGGGTCACACTGGACGAGACGCTGGTTTCACTGCTATGACGCTGGGGCGCACTGGTGTGCGCTTTACACGCGCTGGAGTTCGCTGGCTCGTACTGGAGACTGCGCTGGTTTCGTTTGTGCCGCACTGCTGTTGAATATTAAATGCTTGACACAATTTTATGGGCATCTCCTGTCCAGAAAACAGACTCCTGTCCTAAATATAGCGCTATAAGTTGGGATCATAAATGTCTATTTCGTGTCGGCGGTGTTGATGATGTGTGGTGTTTTATGGCGCAAGGGCCAGTTATGGCCAAAGAGCGCCATGCCAGTGTTTGTGAGTGTGCAGTGGAGCGATGAATTCTGAGAAGTAGATGAAGTGTGGCTGTAAAGGGGCCTAAAAATAATCGCTGTAAAATGCGTAAAATATACATGCACTAAAATCATGGCAATGACTAATGAGGTGTACTATGAAATGAAGAATGCAGTGACAAAGAATGACACGATATTTAAAATATTTAGGATGTAGTAGTTGGAAAGAAGCACTACTGCCTAAACAGAGCCCTTGAATCACAAGGGCCTGGAGGCATGTGCTTATACAAAACTACCATCACAGCGGCATCCTCTGGAGAGAGGATGCGCTATGAATTTGTTGGGCTTACAATATGCAGTACCACGTCATTTAAGAAAGCGATGACTGCTTTAGTGCTAAACAGTGGTTCCTCACCAAGAAACATACTGGGATGCAGAGGGACATGATAGCGGTAAGCTAAAGGGAAATGTTTTTTTCTATCTGCTTCGGCATCCCGACACTCCAGGAGAACGTGGAGGACGGTTAGCCTCTTACCACATCTACCACAGGTTGGTGGTTCATCCCCGGTTAACAAAAAACTATGGGTGCCAAATGTATGACCTATTCTGAGACGACAGAATAGGACATCAGTTCGTCGTGTTTTCGTTACGGGGGGCCAGAAACCTAACTGTGGCTTAATCAAGTGAAGCTTATTATTTGTTTGTGCATCCCACAGACGTTGCCAATGGCTTCGCAATTTCTTACGGAAGAAATGTTTCAAATCTGTTGCAGAAACAGCAGCTGAAGGATTAGTAGCGTGCGATGTTATTGACGTAGCCATTCGGTCAGCTAGCACATTACCCTCAATGCTTCTATGGCCAGGCACCCAGCATATAATGATATGCTGGTTAGATACATATGCTCTACACAGTACGGAATAGAGCTCAATGAGTGTAGGATTTTTCTGTTTACAGGGTGACTTTAAAGCGTTTACGACACTTAGAGAGTCTGTAAATATGATTGATTTTTGAAGTTTAGATTTCCTTATATGCCTCACAGCTGACAATAAAGCATAGGCCTCAGCCGTAAAGATACTTGCTTCCGGGTGGAGTACACCGGATTCCGAGAAGGATGGGCCGACGGCTGCATACAACACCCCGTCACGTGACTTAGAAGCGTCTGTATAAAACTCTGTGCATGTGTACTTGGACTGGAGTTCAAGGAAATGCATTTTGATATGTGCCTCTGGTGCGTGCTTAGTGACCTCCACGAATGATGTGTCACACTCTATGAGCTGCCACTGCCACGGCGGTAACAGTTTCGCTGGAGCCATAAGACAGTGTTCAAGCAACGGAACACCCATTTCCTCACTAAGATTCCGCACACGCAAAGAGAACGGTTTTCTCGATGCCGGTCGATTTTGAAAGAGTGTGGCAGTGGTCATGTCGTTTATGGTTGAATAAGAGGGATGTTCAATGTTCGCGTGTACTCTAAGAAAATATGTAAAACTATTGTATGAACGCTGCAGATGAAGTGACCACTGATTCGACTCTACGTAGAGGCTGTGGATCGGACTTGTTCGGAAAGCACCGGTCGCGAGGCGGATGCCCAGATGGTGAACGGGGTCTAGAATTTTTAATGCACTTGGCGTTGCGGAATTATAAATTATAGCCCCGTAATCAAGGCGTGATCGGACAAGACTGTTGTACAAGTTCAGTAGGCATTTTCGGTCACTACCCCATGTTGCGCGCGACAAAATTTTTAAAAGGTTCATCGTCTTCAGACACCTTGCCTTCAAATATTTAAGGTGGGGGATAAAGGTGAGCTTTGAGTCTAGAATTATTCCCAGGAATTTATGTTCACTGCTCACGGATAGTTCCTCTTGATTAATCGTGAGATTTGGCACTGGTGTCATGCCTCTTTTGTTTGAGAAAAGTATGCACGTACTTTTCTTTGCATTTATTTTAAATCCATTTACATCAGCCCATTTAGACAGTTTGTTTAATCCAAGCTGTACCTGCCGTTCGCAGATAGCAATGTTGCATGATTTGAAACCTATCTGTACATCATCGACATACACAGAATAAAATGCTGCGTGGAATAACTGTATACAGGGAGTTCATTTTTACAATAAAGAGCGTGCAACTAAGCACACCCCCTTGTGGCACGCCAGCCTCCTGGGTGAATGTTCTAGATAAAACATTGCCCACTCTTACGCGAAACGTCCGGTTAGACAAGTAGCTTTCGACTGTGTTTAACATATTTCCACGGACCCCCATCGCGGAAAGATCTCGCAGAATCCCGAAGCGCCATGTCGTGTCGTACGCTTTCTCTAGATCTAGAAAGACCGAAAGTAAAAACTGTTTGTGTATAAACGCATCTCTGATGTTTGCCTCGATGCGAACA
Organism: Dermacentor silvarum; assembly: GCF_013339745.2. Taxonomy (NCBI): domain Eukaryota; kingdom Metazoa; phylum Arthropoda; class Arachnida; order Ixodida; family Ixodidae; genus Dermacentor; species Dermacentor silvarum. Next base: position 74,323,421 of record NC_051163.1, read on the forward strand.
AGGTGGTCTATTGTTGACCTACCTTCTCGGAAGCCACACTGGAAGGGGTCTAGTATTTTGTCATTTTCTAGGAAACAGATTAGGCGCCGGTTTATCATTTTTTCATACAACTTGCACAGGCAGCTTGTTAGCGCTATTGGCCTGTAGCTGCTAGCTAAAGACGGGTCCTTGCCTTGTTTAAGAATCGGGATGACTATGGCTTCTTTCCACAAGGAAGGAATATATCCAGCCGCCCACATGGCATTAAAGAGAGAGAGGAGTGTTGTCAGTGTTTCGGGGTGTAAGTACCTAATCATTTCGTAGATGATACGGTCGCCACCTGGCGCTGAGTTGTTGCAACAAGCGAGAGATGCTTTAAGTTCGGCTAAGCTGAATGGTCGGTTGTAAGCCTCATTTGATGAACCTTTGCGATTAAGGGGCTGCCGCTCTTCGCGTTCTTTGAACTTCAGGAAAGATTGTGTATAGTGCGATTCACTCGATACATATTCGAAGTGTTTGCCTAGAGTATCCGCCTGGTCTTCCAGGCTATCACCTTGGCTATTTACTAAGGGTAGGGGATGTGACTCCCGACCTATTAATTTATTCACCCTATTCCAGACTTTCGTTTCATCTGTATACGAGTTTATGCTGGAGATGTACTTTTCCCAGCTCTCTCTTTTAGCACGTCTGCGCGTTCTCCTGCCCTGCGATTTTGCTTGTTTAAAATTAATCAAGTTTTCGGCTGTTGGGGAGTTGCGAAACAATCCCCAGGCCTTGTTTTGCTTTTTACGTGCTTTTTGGCATTCCTCGTTCCACCAAGGCAGGCGACGCTTATTAGCTAGTCCATTAGTTTGTTGTATGCACCTTTCTGCAGCGTCAGTGATAAAACGTGTTATATACGCCACAGCATCGTCTATGTTAAGAGACGCAATGTCATCCCGGCCTAAATATGTTATTTCTTTAAAAAGTTGCCAGTTAGCAGAGTTAACCTTCCATCGGGGAACATGTGGCGAGCAACCATCTTGTTTTGTTAAGCTTAGTATAATTGGAAAGTGGTCGCTCCCAAAGGGGTTCTTCAGAACGGACCACTGCAGGTACGGAATTAGTGTACTCGACACGATACTCAAATCTATGGAGGAGTATGAATTATGCGCCACGCTGTAGTACGTTGGCTCTTTCTTATTAAGTAAACATGCTCCCGAGGAAAAAAGGAAGTTTTCAATTAGGCGACCTCTTCCATCACAACGCGTGTCTCCCCACAAGGTGTTATGTGCATTGAAATCTCCGAGAACTATGTATGGCTCCGGAAGCTCATTTATGTAGTTTTGAAATTCCGTTTTATTAAGTGGATAGCTGGGAGGGATGTATATGGAACTAATAGTGATTAGCTTGTCAAACAACACCCCTCGGACAGCAACTGCCTCTAGGGGCGTACGAAGTTTTAATTCCCGGCAGGCAATACCTCTATCGACTACAATAGCCACACCACCGGAAGACACGACTGTGTCATCGCGGTCTTTACGAAAAATGGCGTATTGCCGGAGAAAGTTTGATTGTGTAGGTTTAAGGTGTGTCTCTTGAACACACAGCACCTTAGGATTAAACCTGTGTAGGATTTCTTTGACGTCATCGAGGTTGTGTAGGAGTCCTCTGACGTTCCATTGTATTATTTGTGTATTCATGTTGGAAGTGTTTTTTGTGCTGTGTGTTTAAAAAAGAGACTAATTTAACTTACAGAGCCCTTGTCGGGCCCTGTGATGCGGGCTTTTTCTTTTTTGGAGCGGTCGAGAGATTCTCGCCGCTCCTTTGGCGCTGGCTGCGCCGTCTGGCTGGAAGATGTGTCCATTGGCTCTTGCGGAGCGCTGGACACCCGCTCTTGAGAGCGGTTTGTTCGCGGTGAAGGCCTCTTCTCGAGGGACAAGGCCTTGGAGGCCACTAGCCCGGAGGTTGATGGCCCCTTCTGCTGGGGTTGCGGAGCAGCGCTAGCTGCAGCCGCCGAGGGGGCGGATGGCGTCGCTGGCAGCTCACTGTGTGTGAGCCGGACAGCCGCCGGAAGCCGCTGTGGCGCTGCCCCCTGACGCGCCACTTCGGCAAAGCTGGTTTTTGGCAGGTGCAATACCCGCCTGCGTGCCTCCTTGAAAGTTATGTTTTCTTTTACCTTAATTGTCACTATTTCCTTTTCTTTTTTCCAGGATGGGCACGACCGCGAGTATGCGGCGTGCTCCCCATCACAGTTCACACAGTGGAGAGAGTTTTCGCATGATTCAGAGAGATGCTCAGTGGCACTACATTTAGCACATGTCAGTCGGCCTCGGCAGTTCTGAGAGCTGTGGCCGAATCTTTGGCACTTGAAGCATCGGAGCGGGTTTGGCACGTATGGCCTGACACGTAGTTTGACGTATCCGGCCTCAATGGTCTCGGGTAGAACACTTGAACCAAACGTAAGAATTATGTGTTTTGTCTGAATCTCCTTACCATCGCGCCTCATCTTGATTCGTTTTACAGCCAAAACATTTTGTTCCTTAAATCCTTCCAGAAGTTCATCTTCAGTGAGCTCCAACATGTCGTCATCAGAAATAACACCGCGGGAGGTGTTCATGGTGCGGTGCGGGGTCACAGTCACAGGAAAATTTCCAAACGACACTAGATTCTGTAGTTTATCATGTTGTTTCTTATCGCGGAGTTCCAGAAGGAGATCACCGCTGGCCAACTTCGTCGCCTTGTAACCTGGTCCTATAGTCTCTGTCAGAGTCTTTGCAACAATAAAGGGTGAGATCACTCTCACGGACTTGTCAGTTTTCTCACTATGTACCACGTGGTATCGTGGAAAGTTCTCAATTTGTCGGCCAAAAAATTGGAATATTTCTTCGGTGCGCCCCCGTTTCGGGCGGCGATCAGCAAGTGCAGGAAAGGAGCTATCCATATATGTGGGATGAGTTTCGGCGGTGGCGCCAGCCACCCACCATGGAGCCCAACAAGGGGACGCTGCAGAGTCTGTAAGGGACAGGTCCTGCAAACGCCAACTGTACGCCACCACTATAACCAAATACATATACCCAAGGCAGGATATAATGCACAAGGTTAACCCTTGCTGCCCGCGAAGTCGGAAGTGAAAGGAAAATAAAGAGAGGACAGGAAAGAGTGAAAGTAAGAAAGACGAAGGTTGGAGGGAGAGAGAGACAGGAAAAGGCAACTACCGATTTCCCCCGGGTGGGTCAGTCCGGGGGTGCCGTCTACGTGAAGCCGAGGCCAAAGAGGTGTGTTGCCTCCGCCAGGGGGCCATAAAGGTCCAAACTCCCGGCTTCGGCTCAACCTCCAGGATCCCCTTTTCCCCGGACACGGCTAAGCCGCGCACGGTTAAGCGCGGGAGGGTCCAACCCCCATGTGCTCGGGTCCGTGGTGTCGCAACACACCAAACGCCTGCTTACGCAGACGCCCCTGCGGGGATCGGAGCGCCTGATGAAAGTTCGTGTCTGTAGCATCAACCAACCCGCATTGTGGTCCCGCAGTGCAGTGTTTTATCGCCACTTTGATCATACACCGTGCCTGCCACTTACCTACCAAGTCGTTTGCCTTCCCTGTATGCAAAGCTATCTATGCGGATGAATTGCGCTGTGGATAAGCGGCGCTTTGAATATAGATCTGCGGCTTCACACAAGCCTGCAGAACAGTCTAAAGGCCCAAGTGCACCGGTCTCGGATATATGAAAGGCCAAATGAGCTAGGCCGGCCTGGGTCCTAGCCATCGGC